>NC_079170.1:64031450-64293950 GCF_947568905.1 Ostrea edulis
CAGTTTGGTCGGACAGAATCAATTATGAATACATTATGAAGGCGCCGATGGAGGAGAGGTACATGCATCGTTAATATTGACTTAGATGGAATCTATCGAATCGAAATATATATATATATATATATATATATATATATATATATATATATATATAGTTAATAGATTGACACATCTAAATGTTGAGTTGAATGTCACAGCAAAATATATCCTCCTATGCAGAACATTTTGAATAGATGATAAATTCTGTTCAATAGAATAAAAAAGGCAAACCAGCTGATAAAGGAGCAACATTTGTGGTCATGGAAACCCAATAGACTCGTGGAAGACATAATTTCCAAATAATCTCAATGAGGAACTAAATTTGTTATCTACTTCAGATTATTATGTTACATACTGATTAATCTTGACTACTGACTACTACGTACTCCTGATAAAGATAGATGACTCACTAAATTTTGTCTATCAGAATTGCTACAGCCATAATTGATTATTTTCTCTCTCTCTCTCTCTCTCTCTCTCTCTCTCTCTCTCTCTCTCTCTCTCAAACACACACACACACACACACACACACACACACACACACACACACACACACACACAGAGAGAGAGAGAGAGAGAGAGAGAGAGAGAGAGAGAATAATCAGTTATGGCTGTAGCAATTCTGATAGACAAAATTTAGTAGCTATTTTGATATATAACTTACCATATCATTTTTTCAGAGTTTTATTCAGCCATTACTCTCATGACATACCTTCAAATAATTTCTTCAAGAATACTAGAATTCCTCCAGTAACGATGGATATGATAAAACCACCAAACAGAAAGTAGGAGAGTATGTTCGTGAATTCACTAACTAGAAAAAAGGGAATTGCAGAACAGACGTCTACTTTATGTTACATCTACATTACAAGAACTATAGAGGTAAATTGTTAAACATGCAATTATTTCTTTTACCATTCCTTCAATTACTTTATTTGATGAAAACAAAATTGAGTTTATACAAATCAAGATGAGATGAATAAGTGTTCACTTTGATTTGCATGAATAATATTTCTAACAAAATGTTAAACAGAGAAAACAAAAAATTCTGAGTTATATGATGAACTCCTACCCATTGAATCAGTTTCCAGTACCACAGAAAATTGTCTGTTAACCAACCCTATGTAAGCCATCCATCGTAGACATAGAACCCATATCCATATCAGATAAAGAAAGAATCGAATGGTACAAACAGATTCTCCAAACGTGGGATCTGAAATATACAACAAAGTAAACGCAGAGAACAAACCTGCGACTGTTGTATTCTAAATTCATTGCCAGCTGTCTAAAATCAAATTCTAAAGTTAAGTTTTCTTTCGTCATTTGTTCGCATTTCATTTTCCGAACGAACGTAACTTTAACATTGTCATTTGTTCACAATTCATTTTTATAATTTTACCTTCGTAAATTGTTTGTATTCTATTTTCATAATTCAACGTTACTTTTGTTATTTGATCGCATTTCATTTTAATTTTCAAAATGTAACTTTACCTTTGTCATTTGTTTGCATTTCATTTTCAAAATTGTCATCAGTTTTGTCAGGTTCTGCCGTAGTCCTTTCCGAATATACCTCTGTTTGTTTCCAATGAAGAAAAGTATTGGTTAAAGTAACAACAATTTGGACTGCTGCTATACCCCAAAATATGTGTTTCAGTTCCATTCCCCTTTGATAAAGTACCTGAAGAAAATCAATATTCTAACATTAGATATGGAAAACATTTTACATATAGTTACAGAATCCACAACGATCTATTAGCTTAGAATATCTTTTATGTAATTATCTATACTAGAGTGGTAAATCACCATTAGTTTCAATGCCTAGTCGTAGCCTGTTCACTCAATTTATGTTATCATATGAGGAAATCAAATAAAGGACTAGACTGTTTCGTTATAGTCACATTGGCCTCCACCAATCACAACATAAAATGACAGAAAGTAAAATAGGATTAACTGTGTGCATCTCTTCTGTGAAATACAAATAATATAAAAATTACATTGCTATATCTAAGTTCCGAAATGTTAGGTACCTTAACTATCAAAAAGGCAACAGCAGACGAGTCGAATGCTCCGTTCAGAACCGTAACAAAAAAGCCCTTGCCTTTCCGAATATAAGATACAACCTGCAAATGCAAGATACAACCTGCAATGAAATATATTTTGTATTCACAATAAACAAAAGATAACTCATATTACAGAAATTCTGCTTAGTATTAGACTTGTTTGTTGTCTGTGATACTAAACAAGATTATTTGGCTATCAATCATATCACAGTCACTATAATGTATATGTATGTAACTTAAACTATTAATTGCTATGTAAAGAGAAGATTAAAGGTGACCAATCTCATAAATTCTATAAGGAATACAAGATTATGAGTAGGACACGCACGGTCTCCTGGACACACCAAAGGTAGGATCAGGTGCCTAGCAGGAATAAGCATTCTGTTGACGAGTCACATCCGCTGTGAGCATTTTATCTTCATCTGGTAAACGGAGTAATCCGTAGTCAAATTGAATATGTAAAGAACTGTTTAACAATTAGTATGAAACAGATCATAAGGCCTTCAACCTAACGTAGTATTTACCAGTAAATTCATAACAACTATTGCTAATATCAAACGAGACTGTCGAAATCTTTGTAACTTATTTGTCAGTAGCTTACCTCGATTTAGAAATTTATCATACGTAGAACACACCCTTCTGTACCGAATCAGGTGATAAACATACAGAGGGGATAATGGAATATTATTACATTGATATGGACAGTTGATGATGGAGGAGCTGAAATCATCCCATTTATCATAACGTTTAGTTGCGAGTTTGCCGTTAACGTCTATGTTCAATAGAATATCCCAATATGAAGCAGATGAGGAACAGACTTTGTGATGATTTCGAGATCACTGGGATATATCGGAATAGCTTATGAATATGAAAAGTCTTAATAGACAAAACGTCTTCGATATTTTAAATATTGGGTTGAAGGCCACGGCAAGATATTTTTGAATAAATGTCTGCCTATTAAGAATATGAAAACAGGTCGGCTAATAAATGAGCACAGTTCGTGTCCATGGAGAATTCTACAGACTGTTGGAAGAATTGATCACCAAAGCCCACGTAAATGTAAATATTTTCAATGAAGAACTACATCATCTTATTAATATATAATCACTACGTCCAAAGAAAGATAAAGATTTCAGATGACATATTTTATTGGTTTTGTTTTCTTGGTAACGATGAGGTGCGTTATTGAAGGTATTTCATTCAGTGCAGAAATAGTATGTCAAGTAGACTGAATACCGGTCTTATGATTAAACAAGGGATGCTCGTCATATTAGTTTAATCAACGGACGATTGTTTCGCGATCAGGTTGTCTTACGTTCAAGTATCTAATTTGACAGACTTGTAACATTTAGTCGCTGAATAAGTAGCACATGTGTGTGTCTTCTATTTCAAAATCACTCGATCAAATTAGAAGCGTTGAGTTTAGATGGTGTATCTTTTAACCTCTTAAAACTGAATGTTTTCGCAATTCATAATACGAGGTTAGGAACATTTAAATGCCACTCGTGTTTACTCCAGTATAACAGTGATCAAACTCATAACTCCTATAAAGGATACACAATTAAGAGTAGGGTAAACACGGAGCCCCGGACATACCAGAGATAGGATCAGGTGTCTAGGGGGAGTAAGCATCCACTGTCCACCGGTCTCATCCACCGTGTGATATGTCACACCCACACCTATGTCCTTTATGATTTCCACTTTGTTAATATCTTACAATTCCACTTTGATGCAGTGGTATATGTACATTGAATCATAACATGATCTAACGGGTTTGTTAAGGAATGATCCACGAAAAGTGGGTCCCAATAAAATTCAGTAATGCTGCTCTTAAATTTATGTGTAATCTTTTATTTCCACTTGTACTTGTATATATTTTAGAACAAAAGATAAGGTTTCATATATATATATATATATATATATATATATATATATTGTACATACTCAAATTTGGTTTCGGAAAGTATTACTCTAAAAAAATACTTGCGTGCATGTCTGTCATGATTAAAGCCAATCCACTAACATCGACCAGTGTAAGTCCAGGGAAGAACAGCCAAGGGATATCTGGAGAAACAAAATTAAACAAAGACTTGTATTGGTATCAAAACGCGACATAATTTACCGATAGCATGTTGATTATGTGAGGACACAACGAGAGAGAGAGAGAGAGAGAGAGAGAGAGAGAGAGAGAGAGGACTGACCAGTGGAAGTGAAACTCAAAAGAAGTAGACCACATGGATAAATGCATCTGGAATGAAATTGAAAACAATTCTTATAAGCTATATGAAAGTACAAAATGTATGCTGGCGTGTAGGGAATTCGGAGAAAAACGGTGTTCCTTCAGAAACTGAACAGTGATCTCCAATTTCTAATGCGTAATCATTGCTTTATGTATATCCAAATCGTTTTAGTGTGAATGCTTTTAATTCCTAAAACGTAAAATTTCAATGTCTTTCTTTGTTACGAAAATCACGTATTTTAAAGATGATCTATATACAAGCTGTACAAATGCCAGGGACATAAACAAATACATTCATACACACATGTACTTCCTGTCAGTCTGACACGAATAAAAGATATAGGTGCTGTACAAATATTACCGGTAAAACACGCGGGTCATAATATATATATGTATGTAAATTTTACAGTCTGGGATAATCTAGAAATAGTAAACAATGTGTACAACGTCATTTTAATTAACATGCGTTATCAAAAATTTATAATTGTTCTTTAGAATGTTAGTTGAAGCGCCAATCTAAATCCAATTTGTATATGCAATTTAAGAACTGGTTACCCGATCGACCACAACTATCTTAATCCGGCCCTAATTCTGACTGTAATTTGAAATAAGAAAAATCTTAACATTTCAAACAGTCGTGTTGTTCAATGTGTAAGGTAAACACAACTAATCATAACTTTAGCAGTATATTTAGGCTTTACGGCACAGGGGCTAAGCCCGTTTTGGGCCCGAACTCTGTAATACCATAAATATAGAAAGGGGTCTAACTCTGACCCAGATAAAAAAAACAACAACTAACCACTCGCTTTAGATGCCTCAAAAATCAGAAAGTAGGTGTGACATGCGTCTCCTTGAATAGATTAATGTTTTAGCTACTTGCATGCCATATTTCAAGCCACATGTTCTTAAAATAACAGAGATATACGTCATCGTTCTCTCGATTTCACGTTTTTAATTTTACTAGGACCTTTACCGGTTCAGGTTGGTTTCTCGCTTATGACAACAGCGAAATTCAGACTAGTATGGAAGATTATGGACTTATCAATAACAATTTCACACCAATTTGTTTCTAATAATCTAAGTAAATGATTTCACAAACACGTGGAGTTTTTGGGCTATTAATTTTCATTTTGTCTTTCTAGATTACAAAGAATGCTCTTCTTAGCATCTGTCTAAATAGCTGTAGAACTGTAGCTCTCTGAAAAAAATATTTTGACGGAACAGAGAGCTGCAGATCCACACCTTATAAAAACCTCCGATTTACGGCGCACAAAAAGCTGCACACGGTTGAGGCCTTATATCGTTGTATTTTCTTGAGTTACTGTCTCATAAATTCAATATTAAAAAAATTCTCAACATATTTTCCTACTATACTTGTGTCCAAACATATATACCTTCAAATATTCTTTAAAGCCCCATACGACCTGAAAACTCCCAGCTTCAAATGCTCCATGTTAGGTAGCCGGTCAATTCGAATCCCGGTCAATTTCCATACTTGCACAATAACGTCTAGATGTGAACTAATGTCCCCGCAAATAGTTTAGTTAAATATTTTAAATAATATATCATCCCAGTGCCTTTAAATAATTATTATTCAAATAGCTAAACTCACGGCAATGCGGCTTTCTTTAGTCTGGTCCGGTCTCCATCCCTGCCACACGAGTGTTGAGGACTTTAGTAGCATTTTTCATGAATCAAGAGCTTATTTTACCTTTAGAAAAACTATATTTGTTAATTTCTATAAATAATTCGTGTTGATAATAAATGAAGAGGGGATACATAACTAACAACGAATTTGATGAATAGATACCAACAAAAACAGGGTTCGAATACACAATTTCTGAGTTGCCCAATAGTTCTTTCCCTTTGCGGAACTCTTACGCACAGTGAGGCGCAAAACATACTATCATCCAAACGCGGTGGGTACAAATGCTTAGCGCAGGCTGCCTTCATATATTGCCTAAAGGATGATTACCAGACATCATGCAACCACCCAAACTGCAGGGACACACAATATTAGTAAGTTTATTAGTATTTAATAATCAAATAGCTCAAACAAAAATCGATAATCACCATTTTTCTTTGATTAAAATATCGCTCATGGAGAAGAGGAAATAAAAAATAATTTCATATTAAATTTCATGACCTAATTCAATCAAATATTATTCTTGATATGGTCAGTTTAATGTATACCAACGGCTGATATAAACAAAATTTACGCTTTCATCACTGTTATCCGTATTTACATAGCTAATGTATAGCATATGTATACATCTTGTACCCATCCAAGCGTTCAACAGAACACTGAAGGTACCTCTATCACAGAAGAGCTGGTATCTCGGAAGTTGCGTATTGACCGGCTACCTACATGTAACATGGTTACGTCAACAAACGAAATCATTTGAAGCTGGGAGTTTTCGGATCGTATGGGGCTTTAATGAATATTTGAAGGTATGTTTGGACACACGTATAGTCGGAAAATATGTTAAGATTTTTTTTTATATTAAATTTATGAGACAGCAACACAAGGATACAAGGATATAAGGCATCAACCGTGCGCAGCTTTTTGTGCGCCGTAAATCGAAGGTTTTTATAAGGGCTGGATCTGTAGCTCTCTGTTCCGTCAAAATATTTTTTCAGAGAGCTGCAGTTCTGCAGCTACAGTCGAAATGGAATTTGACAGTTTTACGGAAAATGCTAAAAAAGATACAACGTTATACATCTCTCATATTCCAGAAGGAAAACCAGCCATTGGGACATTTTCATTTAATTAGAATTAGTTTATTTCAACACAGAATTACTAGATATCAGAGCCATCATAGCACGTTTGTATTTCAAGACCTCTGGTGGGTGTGGTATCGTGATTCAACGTTAAAAACTGACATCTGACATACCGGGGGGGGGGGGAGTGATAACGATATACGATTAATGTTTATTTTCTAACTCTACATAATTCGAAACAAACATTTTGAAAATATGATAGTAAATCATAATAAACTTATTTATTTGTCTTAGTTACATATCAAATTGCTATATCTAAGATAGAAGCACAAAAGTTGCATTATATTTCACCCCCATTCATAGTATATGAAATCCTTCAGCAGTTGTCGTATTTCAAAAGGACTAATTTGCACAACAAAGAATACGCCTAATTTTAGACTTTACGTACATGAAAACAAGCCTCGTTTTGGTTGTCCCCAGTCTTCGATGTAGAGTTCCAACAACAATTGATAAGGTAAACAACACGACACAGGCAACACTAAAGAACATGTTGAGATACTCCTCCTGATCGGGACATGCGTCGGATGGGTCCCTGGTTCGATTCCCAGGGCACAGATTCCTGTACAGTCCAATTTCCTTGTAAACAAAAACCAGCGAGCTCCAGCCAAATTGAATTCCGCTGAACAAAGTACATTCCACGATCGATAGGAGAACTGCAATAAAGAATATACATACTCACGTTAACTAGATTTATCTGCAGATACATTTTCGGTACTTTCAGTACAAAGTGGACCAACTCCATGTAATTAATAAAACAATATGGTGAATATAACGCGGTGATAATGCTCATATTCTATATAAATGGTCAAGAAACATCAAAGTATGAAGTGATTGTAGGTAATTTACTGTAGAACTAATCAAAATCAAACTTAAACTGTACAGGATTTCAGATAGACTTGCTCAAGTCTCTATGTTGTTTTTATTACTTTATCATTTTGTCCAAATTTTACTGTATTTCAGAAGTCTAATATCTGATCTCTATCATACTTAATGTTACTAAACATATATGTTTGATATTATTATAACGTATTAAAGAGATAATTGATTATTAAACATAGAGACTTGATCAAGTCTAGATTTCAGATTAAATATTCAATTTCATATGATTTTCCTAACCATTGATATATTGCAATCGCATACTTTTGCATTAGCTCTGACGTAAATGTATTTAATGGGTGTTTCAATTTTAAATTCATGACCCATATGAGTTTGTTCTGCGATAAAATAAAGCTACATGTAATACCGAATTACCAAATTTAATCTGTGATTTTGCAAGCATGTTCAAATATACTTGACCATGAACTATTTCGTTTAGATCAGGGATTACATTCTTACACATTTCTTTTCTTGAATTGCGGCGGACAATCTTGTTTAGCTTGGCTAGCCGGATGAAAATTTAATTGTTCAATTCGTACGTATATGCATTGCAAATGGTCGACCGGTTTGCGGTTACAAATATTCGTTAGGAATTTGATACAAGACAGCCTCATATTTCTAGTTCTTCACATCAATTATTATACATATGGAGTATTTAACACTATATCACATGATCAGGACGACGATAGAAAAGAGGGTGTATCATTTTAGTCGCACACGGGAGAGTGTCGAGCTGTCACCTCGTTACACGAATACAAGCAATACATCACTGCATCTATTGTAAAGTTACAATAAAACCCATCCATTTTGTCTTCTTTTAGTATATTCTCATTTCACAAAAGATCGAAATGAATCGCGAATATTAGGTAGTATTAAAACAGTTTTCTCACGATGACATCTTTTAAAAACAAAATATTACTATATAAATCTGAGTGTGAACTATTTTTTTTAATTCGTCCAATCTATCTTTTTTTATTTCAATAACGCATTGTAAGGCCTGTATTGTAAATATCTTATTGTTACAATTGCACAAAAACTGGTGGACGTTGCAAAATTGTAATAAAAATGTTCAGCAATGTAAATATGGGCAAACTGTAGACGATTTGAGAAAATGATCGGCTTTTGATTACAAAGAGGTGCTTTTTTTTTTTTTTTTTTTTAACTTTCTAGTATATTGTTTTTATTAAACATGAGAAAATAGGAAAAACAATTCCTGTAGTGAAAAATTGCGCTGTGTATGTAAGAAATTTGAACTGTAATTCATTGTACAGCATACATGCACAGTGTGTAGATGTAGAGGAATTGTAAATATTCAGGTAGAGGGCACCATTACCAATTTTTGTGTAAATAATAGTACACGCGTACGAAGAGATCTACATCTCTCTCTCTCTCTCTCTCTCTCTCTCTCTCTCTCTCTCCATGTATATACAAACCAGATCAACATTCAGATACAGCTGCGTGGACTGTTGTCGCGTCTAGTCAAGAATAAGTATCATATCAACACACCATGCCCGAATTTCCAAGGTAGGGGCATTTTCTACATGTTTTAAAATACAGACAATTATTATTCTATATAAACCCCAACAAAGGATACATGTTCATGTATGTCAGACCTGTTTTTCTACCTGAAGAGGGATTTAATCGTGCATGTTTATATAAGCAAATCTGTAATATTTCAATTTACATTTTGGCTTGAATAAAGTTGAAGATGTATAGTGTACATATGAACCCTCATTCAAAAACCCTATTTGACACTTTCCTGTATTGTTTGACACCGACATGACAGAGAAAGTTGGACATTGTAATGACACATTCCAGTTTGAGTTACTTTTTTTTTTTTATAATGGACAGGTTGTTTGCCACATTTACCGTTCATGTAGGTGATGGTAGTGCTGGTTCTGTGTTCCTCAGCGTCTTTAAGATAAGACTAATAATAATAATGAATGTAATACGAAACAATGATAGAACGTAATATTAAAAGTCGCATTTCACACACACTATATATAGATATAGATATAGAGATAGATAGATAAATAGATAGATAGATAGATATAGATAGATAGGTATAGATAGATATATAGATCGATAGATAGATAGATACATGTGGAGGGATAAACATATTTGTACATTAGAAATCTGTTTCTGGTGCAATTCATATGGACGTAATGGAAAACGTATTTGGTCAAGATATCGAATTTCAAATGTTCCGGAGAATATTTACATGTGTGTTTGCTACTCATTGTTACTACAGTAACTTTATTTTGAATATATTGTACGTTTTTGCTTCCATGATATGAACATTTATTTTAACCTTGTACATTTAAATTTGAATTTTAAGACATCCAATCCATAAAAAAAATTCAGAAAAGATCAATATATGTAGCACTGAATCTTTTGTGTAAGCAATGTCAAAGCTTTATGAGATAAAGATGGCGGTGAGAAAGTAGATGACGCCCTGATTCATCCATGGTGAATTAGATATTCTTATATGAGTTATTTCCCTTTGTAGAAATTCAGAAAATATTAAATATTTTCAACATTTTTAAGGTGACCTTTAGTTTTTAGTTTTCTTTGCATATTTTATAAGATCATAGTATTACAAGTCCTTTTATTGCGAGATTTCTTAGGAAATTATACTCTGATTGACTGTATGTGCTAGAAATGTATTTTTCTCATATGGATTAATATCAATTATTTTTCATTTGATACCAAGTTTTGCATTACATAGCAATCAATTTGTGGGGGAAAGGGATGTTTTGCGGATCGGATACCTTAAACATTCATTGTTTATCATCACTGAAATAACATACACCACGGGGATTCATTATTGAAGGATTAAGTTCCTCCGCATATGACCTGTTTGAGCTGAATTTTCTTCTTCAGAAAACAGAATTTGGTCTAAATTATACATTTTCTGCCTTTTGAATTAAACATTCAATCTCTTGCCCTTTCAAAAAATAAACATAGGCGGACTAGTGAAAAGAATTCCAGAAGAAAATAAAAAAACCTGAAGAGTAGTAAGAATGATTTAAAGTGAAGAAGACTATGGAAGGTAAGAAGTAGAGACGTTTTCTATAGTCATCTGGCCCAGATATGTGACCATGGTAAGTTATTGCATGATAATTTTGTGGTAGTCAGAAATCTGCCTTTTGATTATCATAGCAGATTGGTTGATTTGAAAGGGCTAACAAAAATGCAGACTCAATTCAGTAGCAACACATGCAGATTGTATAAGTTCGCCTTTGGAGTTTTCCGAAATTCAATTTTGCTACCAAATTTTCTTAGTGTTTTTTATTTAGGTTTCAAGTTTTGTAATCACTGTTATATGAATCGGGATAATTGACAAGTATCTTTCTCTGAGCATTGTCATACTCTCAACCACCTAATTCTACACGATATTCGGATAAAGTCAAATGCATTTCCATGTTGCTCAAGAATTATATCAATTTTAAGTTCTGACTTGTTTAGATCATCGGACTTAGTGAATGTTTTTCTACAGGTTGGATAAAACATCCCCCTTTAGCAAGGTGAAGATAACGAACAGTGATCAATCTCATAACTCCTATAAGCAATACAAAATAGATAGTTGGGCAAACACGGACCCCTGGACACACCAGAGGTGGGATCAGGTGCCTAGGAGGAGTAAGTATCCCTTGTCGACCAGTCACACCCGCCATGAGCCCTATATCCTGTTCAGGTAAACGGAGTTATCCTTAGTCAAAATCAGTGTGCCAAGAACGGCTTAACAATCGGTATGAAACCACCAAATCAATATACTGAACTTTACTTACAGTTGTCCCGTGGATATCTAGGTTAGAAGGGATAGGTCCTCGGTAGCTTTTGCTTGTCGTAAGAGGCGAATAATGGGGCAAGAAAATCATTGTCCCGTGGGGATCAAGGCTAGAATAGGTCCTCAGAACCCCTTAAGTTTGCTTATCGCAATAGGCGACTAAATGGGTCGGTCTTTTGGATGAGATCGCATAAACCGAGGTCTCGTTTCACAGCAGGTGTGGCATTATAAAGATCCCTCCTGTTCAATGGCCGTAAGCGCCGATCATAGGCCTAAATTTTGCAGCCCTTCATCGACAATGGTGACGCTTCCATATGAATGAAAAATTCTTGAGCAGTACGTTAAACTATATACAATCAACCAACTAATTTATTGTGTTATAGTCACTTTTATTGTATGCAGAGTTTTTTTAAAATGGCTTCTACTGTTTTTGTCACACACTTTACCAGTTTGTGTTTTTTCTTTCTTACAGAACAGACATTTCTGGGCGGGGAGAAGTGTGGATAGTGAACACAGGTTGAGTGAACGTCTCTTAGTCGTACAGTTCACTTGACTCGGCCCTACTTCGTCAATGATCAAGTTTTACTTCTAGTAACTAATATTTGTAAATAATTATAACCCCAGCGATAGAAACCATGTAAGACACCATTTAAACCTAGTAAACAATCTATGCCTTTATTATTCTTGGGACTGTCCTTTGTGAGATCTTTATAAGTAAGCTGAAAATATTGTTCAATATTACGTATGACACTATATTTATATTTCATAAATTAGTTTATTGTTTGTAATATGTCATATCTCAATAATCGAACCATTATTTATCAGGGTCCCCCCATTTTTGCATTGTATACTCAAAAGTAATCCACGTGCTGTCTTTTTATTGATTATATACATTTATGGGCTTCCATACATCAGATATATCGTGTGAGGCCATGCGGCTTCGGAATGTGGACAACGATTTTTATTCAACTCAATATTGCATATGTATCATATAAAGATAGGGTCTATGGATTATAGTATCTAGGAATGAACCGTTTTTTATACTGTTTATTTAGTATTGAACATGTTCATTGGTACATGTTATTTTGGGAATATAGTATGTAGATCTACACTGTATAATTTCGTAAGACATGAACTTGTAGACATTTAAAAATATGTATCACTTTCCATAATACCCTATCTTCTATTTTTTATTCGTATTTGTCATCCCTTTCCCGTTGTTTGTGTTTACAATGTGTCGTCTTTAATACGGCATGGAACACCGTAACAGCCATGTTGAATTTGCCAAAAATTTTATAAATTCAAATGACCATATCTTCAAAACGCCCAACATAAATTTATCAAACAACCTTCATTTACCTTTATTTTAAAAATCAACATTTTCCAAAAATCATAGTGTAGAAAAATCTCTAGAGGGGGGCGAGTAGGTAATGTGCTACTGGCCCATGGTCTATATACATGTAAGTTACATGCATTCCCAAAGTAACATGTACTACATTGTACCTATTGCATGTTCTATACTAGATAAACAGTATGATAAACGGTTCATATCTAGATATTATAATCATAGGCCCTATCTTTATATGATATACACAACCTTGAGTTAGTAAATATAGCTTTCAACAAAGAAATCACTGCCCACATTTCCATGTCGTCTATGGAAGCCCATTAATGTATATGATTAATCAAAAGAAAGCACATGGGCTACTAAAATTATACATAAAAATGGAGAAAAGCCTGATAAATTTATGAATTACTTGGTTTAATGGATTATATTCTACAATTGTAAAATAGATAAATGCAAGGTGAAGATAACGAACAGTGATCAATCTCATAACTCCTACAAGCAATACAAAATAGATAGTTGGGCAAACACGGACCCCTGGACACACCAGAGGTGGGATCAGGTGCCTAGGAGGAGTAAGCATCCCCTGTTGTCATATTGTCATATATTGTCATACGTACATATAGAATGAAACAACTTTTCAATTTTCAGATAACTTCTAAAGATATCACATAGGAAAAAACCATTTTTAAATCTTGTACCTGGAAAGTTGATCTATTTCAAGCTCCTATCAACATCAAGAATAAAATTGCATCATACATTATGGAAAGAATGTAGAGGATAATGACATAAAATCTTTCAAAAGATTAGAAAACACAGTCCCAAGAATGATAAAGACATAGATCATTTACTACATGTAGCAAGGAGCTTTAAATGGTGCATTACATGACTTCTATCGCTGGTGTTATAATAATTTACAAATATTAGTTACTGGAAGTAAAACTTGAGCATTGAGGAAGTTGCGCCGAATCAAATTAACTGTAAGAAACGTTCACACAACCAGTGTTCACTATCGGCACTTTTCCCCACTCATAAATGTCTGTTCTGTAAGAAAGAAACCCAAGAACAAGGGAAAAAATGCAAACGGGTAAAATGTGTAACAAAACCGTATAAGAACCCCTTAAAACTGACATGAATTAATAAATATAGTATAATTCTATATGTCCGCCATATTTCTCTGCTAATCCGCCATATTAGTTGGAATTTCTATTGTTATATGTGTCGGGGTTCGCATGGTAAATAAGGGGACGAGCTTTGCTACGCTTCACTTCACATCAATGTCTTCGATTTACCTGTGCGGGTAGCTTCGACAGGTAACACGTACATCTCCGATACTAATTTATAGGACATCAAGAAGAAATGAAATCACGTTTTGGAACACCACGCAGTGCTCAAAATTTTAATAAACATAACGTACAGTAGTAAATCATTCTAAATATATATATTTGGATAAATATATATAGAAAGCCTTTTTCTTTACGTGAACGTGCGTACATTTGCAGTAAATATGTCAAAACTATACAAAAATGCGGAGAAATATTTCATCTTTTATCTATTGATAAAATAGAATAAGCAAAGAGTATACAATCTATACCATTCACAATTACTTCAAGTAAAAAGCAAAGACATAAATACAACTGTACTTATAAAAATGGCATGTATGCTGGGCATGAAAACGCATCGAATGCGGACGACTATTTACCTGGGCCTACTCGTAATATCTGTAAAGGACCGCAGATGTACGTGTACACTTGTCGAAAATACTCTAAGTAGTAGTAAATCTCCCTTTATTTGCATAATCCATGAAACAAAACGATAAACTCCATTTGCATTCCAACAGTAAACAACATTGTCCATTGTACAGACTGCGACACACTTAGCCCGTGCCGATCAGCTATCTTCAATCAGGGTAAGTATCAGAGTATAATATTTACCCTGTATTGTGCATGAATCCTTATACCATATGATTTACTGGTCAGAGTATTGCAGATTTATAAATCAGGAAATCATTTAGGTACATAAATTTACATATACAACACTGTACGAGTGTATGGGATGAGAGAGAGAGAGAGAGAGAGAGAGAGAGAGAGAGAGAGACGATGATCTTGTAATAATCGTGCTCTTATTAAGACAAATGATATCGTTAATTCAATAAAAAGAAAACAGTACTAGTAACTCAATATTGCTCTCATTAATTGATAATACATATTTATTTGATTCATTTAAAGCACGCATTGATTAAAAATTAAACATATTTTTAAATAATGTTATTTTCAATTACTTCATTTTATGCTAATTTGGCGCTCAATAGATTTTATATATCTATGCCATTTTGCGTTATTACATTCTGCGTCGAACTCGACGCAAATTGTACTAATGCAAAATGTAATAATCGAGTTTATCATATTATGCGTCGTTATCAAACATCAAGGGGAGAGGACAAGAGTGTCTGTCACCCACCTTTAATAACAATATCCATTTTTTGTTAGTTTGTAATGCAAGTAAAAGATACATTGAGTGACAACCCGTCCCCCACTTACCCCAGCTTGAAAGTTCTGATATAATAGTAGAAGACACACACCACCACCAATTAAGAAAATGAAGATATGAGGCACTCATAGTAGAGGACTCTAACCACCCCATCCGACCCCCAACGATTGAAGAAAATGAAGTGTAGGGGGAAATTATTGAGGTAGTCAAAGTAAAATACTCTTTAACCCTTCAACCCACATTAGGACTTTGAACATCGAACAACACATCTTGGTTTGTTTGGGTGTTTTGTTTTATTTTATTGCTGTTTTCGTTCATCTTTTTTAATTATTATTTGAAATGGCAAGACATTTTGAAGAATCCAATTTTCCATTTTTTCCCCTGTTGTACCCCCCCCCCCCCCCCCTCATGAAAAATGACGATACATGTCTGGTTATTACATGTACATTTTGTTTTGAAACACATGCATGTATACTAATTGTATGGTGCATGTAGAATTGCACCCTTTACCAAGTTTTCCTTCATTTACACAGTGTAAGGAATGGTAAACCAAATCACAAAACAAAATGCATAAAAACCAAGATATTTTCAAGCGTAGGAACTTCATTCATGAATACATAAATACATGTATTCAGAAAAATCGCATGCATGCATTGCAGGGCTATAGCATTTGTGTGTTTTAACGTTTCTGTAACATGCCATAATGATTACTTTCAGGTTTGAGTGTAATTTATTCATAAATGGCCATACCGCTGTACGTAGAAATTTCAAATTCAAATGTATTCCATAAGATGTTAATATGCACAAATCAGTAAAATTCGTGTTGAGCTTTTATTTGATATGATACAATGTCAATATACTGTAATGCATTAGTAGGATATGCAGAAGGCAAGAGTATAAACATTTTCTTTTTTTATTATCAGTATCAATATTTATATGATCACGAAAAAACATTATATAATTTATATCCGGATTCATTTATACCGATTTAGATATCAATAAAAACAAAGCTGCATAGTTTGGGAGAGGGGTTTCTAATGAGTCTGATGAAATTAAAAGAAGGAACCCAACATTTGCATTCAAACTAGATACACTTCAACATGAATTCATTTCTGCTCTGACTGAAAGCATGATTCTAAATTCGGGAACGAATCTTGCATACAAAATAATTAATAGGGGAACACATAAATTCGAGCTCCTTTGGAATTTAATGAAATGTAGATATGCACCTTTCTTTCAACACGAATTGATATGTTGTTTCAGGCACGAAAACAGGGGGTTGGGGTGGGCAGGAAGGCTGGTCTGCTTTTTTTGACAATTTACTTTTTTCCCGTTATTCTAACATACAAAGTCAGTATTTTCTACATGCACAGTTCAAACCAATATATTTTTTTAAATTTGTAATGAATTCAATTATAAGCATCAACTCCTGTAAGTTTCCAATATATTGTCAATCACAATTTTTTAAATAGCTGGAAATTGTTAATGCTTGAAAGCTTACATTTATATAAGTGATCAATTTTCTTTCCTTCTGTGAAATGATATATTATAAATCGAAGTAGGACGGTCGCGCTCTCTCTCTCTCTCTCTCTCTCTCTCTCTCTCTCTCTCTCTCTCTCTCTCAATGAATATGGACATACAGAGACCGTAAATAATTATGTGGTTCCAAAAGAGAGAACAAAACTATATTTTCATTTATAAATTTCCTTTCATATGTGTCTTTGTGTAATGAACAGTTTATTATGGATTGCAAATGTAATACAAGCATTTGCACACAGTTGTATATTTTCGATCATTATTCCCTTATTTGTATATCCAAGTTTGTATATGATCATCGAGAAATTTTGAATTGTGTACCCAATATATCCAACCAGATATTATATTCCCCATTTCTATAAACTGCAAAACCTCGAACAGACAAGCATTCAAGACAGGAAAATTTTTCGACTCTGACATCTCCCCTGCTTGAAGACACCCTGTTTGGCACGGGTGAAGTGTGTCGCAGTCTGTATAATGGAATGATAACGTGTTGTAAAGTTCTAACGAGATACAAATGGAGTTTATCATTTTGTTTCGTGGATTTATCAGAATAAAGAGAATCTAATATTTTCGGTAAGTGCACATCTCCGATACCTGTTGAATAGACGCCCGTATTTGATACTTTTTATGGCGATTGTACCTTGTGCATTGCATATTATGCATATGGCATGCACCTTTATTTTGCAAGAATTGATATAAATAATGTATTTTATGCTCTTTGTCTATTCCATTCTATCAGTATGTAATTGGCAAATGATTTATCCGCATTTATTTTATTAGAAAATGCAAATACTTGCATGGACTTAGATGTATGCATGGAAAGCTTTTTTTCTTTGCATTTTTGTCTAACTTATCTAAACTTCCAGAATGTTGCATTAGTATACAATCAATATTTTGTAATTTTGAGCAAAGCATAATGTTTTAAAATGTTATTTTATTTGTTTCTCATTGCCTATATATTACTATCGGAGATGTGCACTGGTCGAGTCCACCTAGAAAAATCACTCAGGTGTGACAATCACATTTGGGGTATATACGGGTAGAGTAAATTAGGCTACCTGAAAGAAATATGGCGGATAAGATGAGAAAGGTGTACGTATTTATTAATTCATGTCAGTTTTAAGAAACCTGCAAATAATAAAAGTGAATATGATACAATAAGTTGGTTTTTTTATTGTATTCTGTTTAACATCCCTCTCGAGAATTTTCACTCATATAGAGACGTCACCATTGCCGGTGAAGGGTTGCAAAATTTACGCTCGACGCTTACGGCCTTTGGGCAGGGAAGTATATTTATCGTGCTACACCTGCTGAGACACGGGGCCTCGGTTTTTTGCGGTCTCATCCGAAGGACCGCACCCCATTTATTAACCTCTTACCAGAAGCAAGGGGCACTGAGGAATTATTCTAACCCGGATCCCCACGGGAATAAATAAGCAGTAGATAATTTGAATATGTATAAATGTACATGCATAAGAATGACCTCAATACTCCTTTGGTTATGATATATTTTGTAACGTATTCTTATTCAAACAAAATCTGTATTTGTTTTGAAATATTTGTTTCAGACCACCTCATAGCAGTGGAAATGAAAAGAGTGATTTACAAATTGCTTTAAAGATTCGCTATCTCTCTGCACAGACTGACCTGCTACAGACTGAGGTGGAGTCAGGTAAAAAGATATGCTTGGATAAAAAATGATGACAATGAGGACATGATTCAGGATTTCCCTAGATATACTGAAGATGAGATCAGAGAACTTACACTTGGTGTATAAAAAAGTCAAACTAGCCAAGCAGTATACCCAAGAACATATGACGGAAGATGGACATGAGATATGGGTCGAGCAACACCAAATATGACTTCTTGCTGCGAAGATCCATAGCAGACATGCTTCCAGCAAATCTTATTTATGCTGGATTAGGTTCTTAGAGTGGGCAGTAACATCATGGTACTGTCGATGTAAATCAGGAGCTAGAGTAGTTGGAACTTGTGCACACGTTGCCAGTGTCATTTGGTATCTGTCATTTGCAAGACATTCAAATTTTAATCTCGAGCTCGGAAAGAACTGGCCGCATACCGTCTCTGATGCAGCAGATGTTCCAGAGTTAGTCGACGAAAGTGATAGTGACTCTGGGAACACAGAAGAATAAGATAAACATATCACCGGTGGATAAGTGTAAAACTGTTGGAATTGTTTAATTCATTTGTAAAACGTCGCATTTCCTGATGAATGATTTATCTGTATATAAGCTGTTCATACTGTAGGTTTTTTAAAATATATATATTTGCGGTTGTATGCGATGTTGCATATGATTTTGAAAAGTGTCATTCGTGCCAGTTTTAGTCATAATACCATCAATTATTTTATGATCCGCAGTGTAAGTCCATGTGTAAATTACATTTCAATATTTAATTCACATTTCTTTGAAATAATGCTTTAAAATTTGTTATCATTCCCATTTACAGGAGAAATAGAAGTTCTTTTCACCATGTACAGTGCTGACTTCTATTTCCAATAGACTAGTAAATTAAACATGAGCTTTTTAAAATATATTTTAGAAACCAATGATACATATATCAACCATCAACAAACTAAGTTTATAAAGTACCGATTTTTATGACATCATCATATTGATGTTTTTTCTTTCTGCATAATATTTAAATTTATATATGTAGGTACCGGGAACATTAATGCATTCTCCTTAGAATTATTTGGAATAATTAATCTTTAAAAGAATTGATAATTTTTAATTTTTTAAATGCGATTCGACATTTGCTTTAGAAGATAAAACGTGATACTGATTAGAATAACAAGGGGAGGCACATAATCTTATTATAACATATTTTACCATTCGAGTGAAGAAAAGAAATATATACATGATAAACTGTACATATAGATTGAGTCAAAGTGACATATAGGTCCGTTTGGGCCAGGTGTTCAATAATTTATGTACTTTGTAAAATGTTGTGAAATATTGTATTTTAAAACACATGTCACTATAATACATGTAGATAAATTACTTGCGTACTTGCTTATACTTTTAAATACCTTATAAACTATGGGCTAGCAAAAAATGGGAGATTTTTGCAAAAACATACTTTTTGAAAGAACAGTGACCCTTGATTATAAATCAGTTTGTTTCCCACGTGGAGAGGGGGGGGGGGGTTACGAGATTTGGGGCAAAGACAAAATTATTCAAAATTCAAGTTCGAAAAATAGTATTATGTATGGTTTAGTTAATGATAATAACACTATAAATTAATGGTAAATAATCACGTGACAGATGACGACATGTCAAAATAACACCTTGTTTTCTATCCCATAGCCCCCCTCAGGAAAGAATTAATTGATTGGTATTTAACAATGTTAATACGACTATACTATCAAAAATTATCTGAATATGCTTTTTAATTATTATGCTTAAACTGAAAATTGAAAATCAAAGAAAAATACAGGTAACTCTAGCTCCATTAACAGAAGACGATGATTTTCTGACACAAAAACACGGAATTTTAATAAATTGAAAGCAGAATATTTTTATTTACTGATTATTTTCTGAGTATTTGACTATTCTTCGACTAATGTAATCAACTAATAGAACTATATCATTTTGACATCCCTAGCAAAACAAATGAGGGAAAATATAACAAAAGAAATATCCATACGTACGTACGAAAGGGAAGGTGCAGAATTCAACGACAAATTGATAAACAGTAATTTTAAAATGTGCCAAGTTGAGTGTTAATAGATGGAACAAAACTTTCTTCTTTATGTCAATTTTGTGACGTTGATTAAGGTGCTAATCACCTCAAATATTCAATTGTAAAATTACAAAGAATGTATAGAAGATAATAAACTTGCTTTGAAATTTGCTGGCTATCGTAAAACTGTGTGTTTTTGTATTTTATTCATTGTTCTTATGTAGTATAAATGGTTAGGAAATATAAAACAGAAAGTGTACAAATTAATTATGAATGTAACAGAAATTACATATCTTAAGAAAACTATTAGGACTATGCTGAAATTCCAGACGTCTTTCCTATCAAAACATGTCCTAAGAAAAGCTGATAAAATGATTGATCAGTTTTTGTTTGTTTGTTTGTTTGTTTATTTTATGTCCCATCCATATTTTTTTTTTACCTATATTGAGACGTCACCAGCTGTACAGGTGAAGTACCACAAATTTAGACCTATGTTTAGCACTCAGGGCCGTAGCAGTGAGGGTTCTTTAGCGCGCTAACACCTACGTTCATATACGAAAGACCCATGATTCTCATTTGTAATTGCCGAGTGTTTGGCAAATGAGCAATTACTACCTTTGTTCACGTCTTAAGGAGCAGTCACATCACTCCGGATAGCATGCACGGACGTTGCATGGATAAAAATGATAACCATTGTGACATAATGCTGTCCAATGATGAAAGTCGTTCCCGCCGCTGCTCGGGGGCTCCTCTGATCGGTGTATGAAGCGTATAAAACCCATAATAACCACACGATTACTGGACACGTACCGGGCAATTAATGGTCGATTAACGGACATTACCGTCTGAACATTGGAGAAGTACCGGGTTAAACGAACGTGGGACGGATGAGAAACGGATATGATAACGGACTTGCACCGGTCATGTGACTGACAAAAAAGGTATATCACCTTCGCCGACATAGTTTGATGGTGCCTTCAGAAGAAAGGTATACACATGTTGGGAAAGGCACAGGGAAAGACTACAAGACGCCATCTACTCCCCCTGTCATTGACACTAGTGGGATAGAGCAAATCACGTAAGATTCATAGGTAGAAACCCTATCTGAATCTGGCCTAACAGATACCTATAAGGTTAAACGAACGTGGGACGCATGAGAAACTGGTATAACGTTCTTTCAACGTTAGACAAACGGACTTGTACCAATCCCGTGGACGTCTGTTTGACAACCATTATTTGCCGTTTACAACCGTTATTTGCCGTTTACAACCGTTATTGACAACCGTTATTTGTCGTTTACAACCGTTATTGACAACCGTTATTTGCGTCTTGTCCGTACACATGCGGTTCGTGTCCATTATACTGGTAAAATTGAAATATACGTTCAACATATGTTAAACATATGATTAACATATGTTTTGAAACATATATGATAATCATATAAAAGTAGCACTTAAGGTAAACATATGTTTTCAAACATATGATTAAGATATGTTTATAGTATGAATAGCATATGTTTGTATCACTTTATGATAAACATACATTTTGTTCATATGAGAATTCACATGTTTTCCTTATCATTTTCATATTATCTACATGTAAAATTTTAACACTATGTTTATATCAAACATAGGTTTAACATGCATTACACATAATTATAATATTTAACACGTATTAAACATATAATTAGGATACGCTAAACATACATTCAAAATGTTTTGAAACAGGATAATCGTGAAGAAACACACAACATATGTGTTTTCGAACATTTGTTCAGCATATGTGTTGATAATATACAGTAGATAAATCTGTGATAAATAAATATATATTTTGTTTACCTGATTTTCATGATGTTGATATACATGCAATCCACGTTTACCATCTTTTGGTCATACATGTGATTTCGAAGTACCTCTCCAGAAAAAAGAAAACAATTCATGTCGGAGGGAACTAGCAGTTAAGTATGTCTCCGAGTACATATTTATTATTCAGTTTGCGCTGCACCTGCAATGAAAGCAGGAACAATCAATACTTTTTATTTTTACAAACACAGACCCTGGATATACCAATGATGGGGTCAGGTGCCTTGGACGGCCTTGCATCTCCTGTTGATCGGTCAACATGTCATGGACCCTATATCTTTATCAACTGGTAAATGGAGTAATTCATAGTAAAGTTTGGAATATAAAGAACGACTAAATGTTTGTACGAAACACGTCAGACAGCATGCGACCAAATGACCGGTTTTGTTTGTAAAATGACCATAGAAATTGCAAAATGCTGACTTTAAACGAGAAAGTTACCCATATAACATCAACTAATTCATCATTAGCCTGCCTAATATGCAAGTGATAATGTATTGTGTTATGTTCCACTATATATATATATATATATATATATATATATATATATATATATATAAGCACTGAAAAGGCCACGGCACTGTTGGTTATTTAAAACTCGAATTTTCGACGCAACCCGCGTCTTTATGAAGAGACATATATTACATAAACAAATAACACGCAAAAACGACAAGTATCGATAAACTACATTGGTGACAAGAGTGATACACTGTTGTACTGAGTGATAAAAATGGTGGTGGTTTCGTTGTAAACCATGTTTACTGACTATGGTTTAGAGAGTTTGTACCATGGTCGGGTCGGGATGAAAATAGAATTATTCTTGAAAATTACAGAAATCAGATAAATTTAGAGGGAAAACTTACAAAACAATGTGATAATGGAATAAAATGGTGGGAAGATAATGATATGGACTGATTAAGTTCAAAACAATATTAGGTAGGCCGTACCATTGATGATTCGGATATGGTGAACAGCGAAAAATAATTATTGCCAGAAGAACACGATCAAACAACAAACAAGGTCAATCAAAAGACACAGATCTAGCATTAAAATCAAAATCAACAATCGAATAGGTGAATGGGAGAGAAGTCTAAGGAAAAAGGTACAGTATTATTTTTCAAGGTAATATATTTTTCAAGGTCAGACAAATTAAAGCCGCATTCTAGATATATATATATATATATATATATATATATATATATATATATATATATATATATATTTGTTCTAGTCCTCACGTCTTTAAAAAGTGTTAAAAAGGTTCTTTTTTAGCAAATAAAATTTGAATAAATCTAAAATGAATTATTTGAAAAATACTATTTTTCCTTTATGCATATGTTCTAATGTCATTTTAGAACATACGAACCAATATAAAATGATATTCATCTTCTATTTCGGTACATGTCATTAGGAAAGCGATGTGATAATAAAAGACGATGGTAATGTTATATCAAAATATGTCTATACTCTTTACTTTATTCAAGTATGTATTATTAATATATCACGGATAGATAAAGTAATTATTTATCTATGTATGTGTTAAGGAAGCATTCTAAACAAACTCAAAATCATTTACATTTTTATAAACAAAAACAAGAAGAATTTGAACATACAACTATCACAAACACCTGACTGAACTTGAGTTCTTTGTTGTATAAATTCAATTTGCAATTGACCATTGACATCTACAAAATGTATGTATCCTTATATTAAAGGAAAACTAATACACGATTATTCACTTGAAATTGATATTTAGAAAACATATGAACGAATCTCTATAAATCTAATCAAATCATCATGCTATCATTCATTTGGTAATCATTAATTAATAAAAGCTTTATTTTAAACAAACTTGATATCATCATTATACATAATGTATTTACGGAAATGCATGTAAAATATTTCATATTTCTTTATTTCCTTGAAATATGTCAAAAATTGATGAACATCAATAATTGCTTCAATAAATGTAAAACAAACATCTGAACATAAAATGTTTTTGCCATTTTTTACTCAAGGATCTTTTTAATATCAATATTGATATATTTTATTAACATATTCTTAATATAATGATAACCTTTAATAGTAATGGGTTTATTAATTTTGACTATGGATAAAAATATAGGACTTAGGGTGGGTGTGACCGGTCCACACGGATGCTTACTCTTCCCAGACACCTGATCCCACATCTGGTGTATTCAGGTATCAGTGTTTGCCCAAGTCTTTATTTTGTATTGTGTAAGGGAGTTATGGGATTGATCACTGTTTGTTATCAACTAATAAATGATTTTTTCATTTTCAAAAAGCAACTGTTTCTGGTGTCAAAATAGTCTTTAGTTTGCCATGACGAATGATCATGTAAAGTGTTTAAAAGTTATACATTTTGATTTTGTTGATTTCAGAAAAGTTTTGTGCTTTTAAAGTTACCAAAAGGTTTTTAGAACCCAGAATCGATTTACACCACTTGTGGTATTTGTTGTGGCACAGTACGTTTGAAGTTTCTCCTTCACAGCAGTTGATATTTTTGTGAGGAACAAAGATAGGGCTTTTGAGAACATTTATTGGATCGAGCAATGTATCTATGTTTGTGAAAGTTTTTGTGAAGTTTAGGGATGCCTTATATGTACTTTAATTCATATTCATTCATCCCATTGGCTGGGATATTAAATATGATCAACACTGAATCATTATTGTGAAGAATTTCATCTTTTTGAAAGGGATCTAGGAGTGTAAGTAAGATTATCAAATATGTAAGAAACGCCAAGTTCGTTTAGAATACAGTTGTAAAAATGAACCTTACAAACAAAACAATATTGCTAAAAGTTTTGTCAGCTAGAACTAAAACATATTTCTTCTGAAATCTATCTAATTCTTCGATCACTTCTGGTTTACTAATTGATATTTTCGTTGTCTATCAAAAGGGTTGGTTAACGTTGGGTTTTTGGTACAATGGTAGTTTTTTTTCTAGATTTCTGACCCCCTTGGACAAGATGAAATGGTATGGGGAATTGAAATGCTTATATTTGATTTTACAACCTGTGTCCCAATAATGTTTAATTTAGTGACCCTTTTCTTTCCCTGGACTTAAAATCCATCCACAAAGGTTACACTCGATTGCGTAGACAACGTTAGAAGCTTTAGAGGTAAAATTTTCAAATGTGTTGGTACAGAAACTCTGTCGTATGAGATTACGATTAAATGAATTCCTAGTGACCTAGTGATAAGGAATATCACCGTATATCTATTATCATCAGTGAATTGTCAAATTTTCGGGACGCCCTGTCCCTTCTTCAGGACGATAGAATATTTACATAGAAAAGTAAAGAAACTAATACTACAACTAAACTACAAAAGCTTATAACAAGCAAAACGTCTACATACTAATATTATCGAGTGTAATATGTGGCAATAGAAATGTTTGTTCCAATCGAGAGTCAAGACTAAACTGAACTGACTAGTCTTATGCTGGATCAAGTCAAAAACAAAGAACGAGTTAACTAATCAGTATCCTTAAGCGGTATGTTAATTCTTTCTAATGACATATCGGTCCAGTGAGTAATATGTTCAATTATTATGTGGAGAGAAAACCAAGGAGAAATTCTGGATGCATAGATTGGGGTCATTTCGCCCCATTGGCATGAATAAACTCAATGACTTCAACAGAATTAATGTGGCCTAGCTTCCATATGTTATTACTCATTTATCTTTGTTTTACACTTTTGCCGTCTACTTGTCACGGCTTCATCAACAATACAGGGTGTCCGTAGTTCATGTTTACGCATGCAAGTTCCATTACAATCTATTGTCTAGATAAACAATTTAGCAGTAAGAACCTATGGTACTCTGAAGTTGAAATAAAAAGTATGATGGAGTTCCTCATAAACAATATCTTTGTGATCTTTGGTGATCAGGTCTTCAAACAGCCTGTTGGAATTCCCAATGAGATCGAATTGTGCTCCTTTGTTGGCTGACCTGTTTTTATATTCCTATGAAGCAGAATTTATTTTAAAAAAAAATCTTCTATGTGAGAAGAAAAACATCTCTTGCTGTGGCCTTCAATTCGATATTCAGATGTATCGAAGATGTACTATCTATTAACGATAGTAATTTTCATTCATATGTCGAATCAATATATCCCAGTGACGTTGAAATAAAAGACATCACGGTGTCGTCCACTTCTGCTTCATACTTAGATATCTTATTGAAAGTAGATATTAACGGCAAATTAACAACTCAACTTTATGACAAACAGGATGATTTCAACTTCTCCATGGCCAACCTCCCATATTTATGTAGCAATATTCCATTATCAAATGGTGTTTACATATCTCAACTGATTCGATAAGCAAGAGCTTGTTCTGCGTATGGTCAGTTTTTAAATCGAAGCAGGCTACTAGAAAACAAGTTGATGGTGCAGGGCTTCCAACAGTCGCGTTTAAAATAAACATTTCGCAAATTATATTGTTGTTATAACGATCTAGTATGTCAATACAAACAATCATTGGGTCAAATGTTGTCGGACGTGTTTCATACCGATTGTTAGGTCGTTATTGACACACCAATTTTGACTACGGATAACTCCATTTACCTGATCAAGATATAAGGCTCATGGCGGATGTGATTGATCGACAGGGGATGCTTACTCATCCTAGGCACCTGATCCCACCTCTGTCATATCCAGGGGTCCGTGTTTGCCCAACTATCTATTTTGTATTGCTTGTAGAAGTTATGAGATTGATCACTGTTCGTTATCTTTGCCTTTCATACTTAAAAGAGAGAAATTTATATATTTTTTTGTATACGTTTCATAGTACATGTTACTCATTGTCACCGTCAAATATAGGTGTAATCTTGGCTTGGTGTGATAAATAAGCCTTCTATGTGCTTGGATAAAGTATCCCACCATCATATTTACATGTACTATCATTTTCATTACTTTATTTTTAACTGTGCATATGAGACATTCATATTTGTGAAATACTAACACATCTACTAATGGGAATTATGAGATTAATCACTGTTCGTTATCACGAAGATTCGAATAATAACAAAATGTTGCATACTGGTGTAATAAGAACTCTACAAAGCCAGACATATGCACTCGTAATAAGCATTTTCTAAGAATTCCCGTAGTGACCTTGAACTTGACCATTTGACCCCAAAATCAATGTGGTGTTTTTCCTATCTTGATATATAAAGGTACATGTGAGGTATGATTTCAATCAAGCAAAGAATATGGCCAGCAAAGTGCCCCAAAACCAATAGGTTTCTATCTCTCTTGATAACAAAGCTATAGAATATATTCCTTTAAATCAATCCAGCAAAATGTGACCCGTAAAGCATTTATAAGTTCTACGTTATGCGCGCTCACATATAGACACCCGATGCCATCTGTGTTTTTTCAGGAGGTCTTGTTTGTTCTACTCTTAGTTTTGTATTCTGTAAAGTTTTCATGGGATTGATGCCTTCAGTTGTCATGTAAAGAAATACAAATCTATCAAATCGTTGAAACGATAGAAATATATCGTATAAATGATTGATCAATCGTATGAACGATTGATGAATCGTATGAACGATATCCTACAACGGATATGATGGAGTGAAAATGTCATTTAATCAAATAAATGACTTAAAAAGACAACATATAAAACAAAATCTAAAAGTAATGATTGACTGGGATATACAGGCAAGCAAATAAGGTAAAATCTTACTAGATTCAATGAGGGACATAATGACAAACAATTATAAAGATTATAGCAAAAACGGTGGTGCACAAAAGAGCCACAAGCAAACATACGTGCTGATTAAAGTATATGTGTTGCTGCGACACCCAAGAATTGCCAGAAAAAAGACAAATTCTACAGAGTAATTGAGACTCATTTTCTAATGTGACTCTCTATAAATCAGAGATTAACAATTGAATGTTTTGTGATTAACGAAGAAAAATGCGCATCTGGTGCATCAAAATTGGTACCGTATAAGTTTTACATTATGACTCCTGGGTCGAGGCCTCTGCTGGTGGACTGTTAGTCCCCGAGGGTCTCTACAGCCTAGTAGCTAAGTACTTCGTTACTAGCTTTAAATACGGATGTATATTTAATTGCCGTTACAAAATTTATAAATTCATTTCAAAATTAAGGATTATCTCCCTCATGCATAGCTCTTATCCTTGGACGAATTTGGCTCCACTTTTTTGGCACGCTGTTTTTGGCTATATTTAGCTCTAAAACTTCATAGTTATTTCAGATTTCAAAGATTTCGGTTGAGCATCACTGAAGAGACATTATTTGTCGAAATGGGCATCTGGTGCATCAAAATTGGTACCGTATAAGTTTTACATGTATATACAGAAATGGTAAAACAAATGATGTCATCTAAGTATTAGAAGACATGAACACTGTGAGCCAGTGCACCTGTTTTGCTATAATTTTTATAATTATGATTGGTAAGATTTATTTTTAGTTGATGTAGTTAGTTTTCTTGAAATTGTATTGTCTGGGATATATTATGTATGACTAGTCATTATATCTCTTGTTTGCTTGCCCGTATATCTCAGCCAATTATTATTTTTAGATTTTGTTTTATATGTTGTCTTTTTACGTCATTTATTTGATTAAATGACATTTTCACTCATATAATGTTGTTTCCCTTATTTTATGATATATGAGATCCAGCAAAAAATTAGCTGCGAATCGTCAGTTTTGACATGGGTTGCACTTAGCAAAATTTGTGGATATAAATGGTATGATGGACTGATAATATGGTAAGAACGATACATTCTTAGTTTTTTCTATTATATTCGTATCTATATATGATTTTGAAGACACCATATTAGAAAACTGCGTTATGCTAATGAGTCATTAATGTTTAATGCTCACAGTTCATCCCATTTGGTAAAATAATTTTTATCATTTCATACGATCAATTATAAATTTATATCGAATATTTAACACAGCAGACTGTAGTATGATAATAATCAGCCTGGCGTTACACGTTATGTGGCACGACTAAAACTAAGTTTTATTTTATCCTAAGTAGAGATCTCAATCTTTTCCATTGCGTGGGTAGAAATATGATTACCCGTTTACCTGATCAAGATATAGGGCTCACGATAGATGTGACCGGTCAACAAGGAATGCTTACTCCTCCTATACAAATCAACCCACTGAAAAAGCCAGGGGTGGTCCTCAGTACCATTTGTTTGTCGTAAAAGGCGACTAAATGGGACGGTCCTTCGGATGAGACTACAAAAACCGAGGTCCCGTGTACAGCAGGTGTGATAAAGATCCCTCCCTGCTCAAAGGTCGTTAGCACCGAGCATAGGCCTCAATTTTGCAGCCCTTCATCGCCAATGGTGACGTCTCCATATAAGTGAGACTTTTTGAGCGTCCTGCTCAAAAATACTTTTTTGGATATATTGATCAATATCCTATCGATCAATCAATCTAACAACGACTTTCTTGTTGTAACGTCATAACATCAGATAATTCTCGGAGATTGTATAAAGATATATCAACTCGTATTTTGTTGGTTTATGTATAGTAGCAGTCAGAAGGATACATACATACACTGAATATTTTTATATATCAATACATATTTAACAATCTTCAAAGGAAATATAGTATATATATTATTTAGTGTATGTTTTATTTGAAATAGTTGTACATTAAGTAGTACATACATGTATCATTAAATGTATGTTTGGAGAATTCCACACGTGTAGTAGATATGTTAAATGTGTGATAGTAGTACTGCTTATAATAAATATTTTTCATCTTTTCACAAATTTATAGATGAAACTTGAAGAATCATCTAATTATTGTACATTCTATCTATTAATTATTATATATCTCGCATGGCGTTTTGTAATATTTTTAGGAGAGGGACTAGTAAGTTGTTAGAACTTGTTTCCAATCCTTGTGATTTGATCAAAATGATATGTTCAAAACAAGAAAGATCTATTAAACGTATGTTTGGATGTTGGTAAAGTAGATATAATAAGTTTATGTTTAGATAATTTTTCGAACTGTGCTAAGTCAATATGCAATAGCATGTTAATCCGAGTCACCTGTAACTAAATCAAATGTGATCTGATTGTTTTAGATCTTACTGACATAATTGAAACAACAAAACAGAGGTGTAATTAACATTACATTTACATAAAAAAGGTACATGGATAGCGTAATGCACTCGCTTCTCACCTCTGTGACCCTCGTTTGATCCCAGTAATCGGCAGTGGTTGTATGAGTACATGCATGATGGTCGCCCGCTCGGACACGAGGGTTTCCTTCAGGTACTCCGGTTTCCTCCCACAATATGACCCGCTGGCGCCAACATCCGCGCAAGTAGGTAAATAGCTGTAAATAGTAATGATTGATACACGTAGATGGATTTCACTGTTATTAGTATTTCCGACTTAAAAATAAGGACTATAGAAATGTAAAGATAAAGGTACATGTTATTGATTGATCGATTTCTCTTATATATGTTTGTTACCCTTTACTGCCTCACTTGTTTGCCACAACTTATTATACTTTTAAACTAATTAATTAACACGGAAGTGAGTACATACAAATTATAAAATCAAGTCAATACATATATAGCTTGTTTTTACTGCATGCGTGATACAGTTCCAATTGCTTTCACGAACAATGTACTACGTTGTCCATTCGTAATGCATTTTCAGCAAACTGGAATTTTATTTGCGATTGTGATCATTGCATTAAAGCTATCTGCTTACAACGCCTGCTCCACAGGGTAGGTCATCGTTATGTATTCATACCTTTATACTATATAATTGTATTCTGATTATAAATGAAACATTTTGGACATTGTCTTTAATTTTGAAGGGATGAAAATGGATCTGAAAAATGCTGCACAAACTACATCAAAGTTGGTCACACCTGTGAAGGTAATTTTTATTTTTTGATATAAATGATAACACAGTAACGAGAATTTTAATATTGGAAGATGGAAGAAGGATTTTAGATACTGAAGTCTATTTTGAAATATGAAATGATTTACACTGGCTGTTTTATTGCTAAACCACATGCATGCTCAACTTGAAGCTATCCAATATTCTGACATTCAGTGAAAAGCTGAAGAATTGTTCTATTCCGACTTTCGTTATAGGATGCAGATATTTTTCTCTCCCTTTATTTTGTGTGTATCCACCAATGTTAATGCAAAAGGATAAATAAGGTGCAATAGCAAACAATGGATAGAAAAATTCGGAGTGTTGCACAATTCAGAGATTTCTCTCTCTAAGTGTCTCTTGCTCTCTCCCCTCTCTCTACAAATATGCTACGTACATGCATCATGCATGTTTTAGTGTGTCCATCTGGATATTTTGGAGACAATTGTTCATCGCCATGCAACTATCCTGTCTTTGGATTCCTTTGCTTAAGTAATTGCTCATGTTCATCTGCCAACTGCAACCATGTAAATGGATGTGTTTATACTACAGGTATGTACTTATGTACGCTGTTACAATTTCGCATACTTTTACCCTATACATATGGTGAAATTTGCAAATTCAAGTATGGTTTCCGTAACAATTTACTTCTGTCCTGAATTTTATTGGAAGACCGAGCAAATATAAATTTACTTGATATGTGAATAAATTTATTCATATGCTAGGTATTGCCAGTATTTAATGTTGTTCATTTCCATGTATCGATCTTGACAAAGCTCCATATTTGGTAATGATTACGCGGACAGGTGGTACTAAAACCGGATCAAACTAGTTTGCAACGAACATGCATTCATTTTGTATGGTGAAAGCAACGTCAGTTTAAAACAAAATATAAGAGGAAAGTTTCAGTGAATGTAAATATTGCTCATTAAAATGAGAGACTTGAAGACAATCAAAATATAGGAGAAAATTTTGGTAAAGTTATCATCGGGATTATTGTGTAAATTGTCATAAAAAAATCAATGCATTGATATGCATCAGTCAATAATAACAAGTACGAAACAATAAGCCTTTTTGCAGTGAGAGAGATGAAGATCGTGAAAGAAATTGTCTTAGATTTAATGAATTGATTTGGAATTGCTTTGATAGAGTATCCTCTAGGACGACGAACCAGATACGGCTGTGGGGCAACGGGTAATTAATTATTATATCCCCCGCAACAAGTTGTGGGGGGGGGTATACTGGAATCGGGTTGTCCGTCTGTCTGTCCGTCCGTCCGTCCGTCCGTCTGTAGACGTAATGGTTTCCGGGCTCTAAAGCATTATCCTTTCCACCTACCATCACCATATCATAAATATGGACTACCCATGGGATGAAAATGTTCCCTATCGATTTTGGGGTCAAAAGGTCAAAGGTCAAGCGCACTGGACATCGAAGTAGCAATATGGTTTCCGGGCTCTAAAGCGTTATCCTTTCCACCTACAGTCACCATATCATACATATGGACTACCCATGGGATGAAGATGTTCCCTATCGATTTTGGGATCAAAAGGTCAAAGGTCAAGCGCACTGGACATCGAAGTAGCAATATGGTTTCAGGACTCTAAAGCGTTATCCTTTCCACCTACAGTCACCATATCATACATATGGACTACCCATGGGATGAAGATGTTCCCTATCGATTTTGGGATCAAAAGGTCAAAGGTCACGCGCACTGGACATCGAAGTAGCAATATGGTTCGGTTTGTCATGCCATTTGTTTTTTACACTCAGAAAAGAGGTAGTTTATACCTATTACAAACACCCTTTGGGAGATTGGGGTAAGCAGGGGGTATTCGTAGTGAGCATTGCTCACAGTACCTCTTGTTTTGTAATTGAGAAGTATTTATACAAAATGGATACATGATTCTATGATATCAATTGATTACTGATTGGTTCTCTCTTCTGATTTTGGACATACATGTATTGAAAAACTAATGCCATTTGTTTTGTTTTTTTCTTGAGCGGACCAAAGGATCTCAATTTTGATACAATAATCAGAATGGCTTAATATCGTCATACTGAACCTTCATGTTGGCACTGATAAACCAATTACATTAAAGAGAGTAACCATGGATCTGTCAAAGCCTCAATATTTTGTCTGACGAGGACAGATATTTTTAAGCCTTAAAACGGGATAATCATTTCAATTCAAACTTATAAACGACTCTACCTTAACATTGCCTCTGCTGCAAATAAATATACTAGGGTTCAAATAAGGGATATAAGACACTTTTAATGAAAATTTTAAAAGTTCGAACATCTGGGGGATCGTCATTCAAAGAAATAACGCATTTGAATTTAATCATTTTTGTGCATTTCAAGAGAGACCGGGGGTATGGCCGACAACTGGATCAACACCAAAATACAAATCAACACAGGAATACAATCAACAGCCTGGAACCAAAATTGTAAAAAACATTGTACCATCTGAAAGTGGTAACAGTGCTACAAATATTGATTCAAGTTCTAATAATTTACCTTTAGTCATAGGAATAGGGTCGCTGATAGTATGTGTGATAGTTATGATCATTATATACGCATTATTGAAATATCTAAGACGTATCTTTACTGTTCAAAATTATACTGAAGCTTCAGGTGATGTCTATATGGAAATCTCTGATAATATGGTCTTAGGGCAGGGGGGTGTTTCTAACGCAGCAAATGTTTGCGAAGCTCTTGAAATACCTGTCATTGAACAGCCTGGGCCTTCTAATAACGGTCTAGCATCTGTGATCAGTGCGGATGAAGATATGGCAGACTACGTCTACAGCGAAGTGAAAAAGAAACCGAAGCACGAAGTGACATGTGACAACAAGCCGAATGAAAGCGAGGAACCGAAAATGAACCTCGTTGACAGTCATGACACGTACTGCGACGTGAGTGATATTCAGGAAATGGACGAGTCTGACGAAAATGGCTTCGGCGATACACCACTTGTCCAGGATGTAAAGGGAGAGGAATAATCACAGGGAGTAACCATTAGCAATGAGTAATACTATTTTCCCAATGTTGGATTTTTATTTTAAACATATTTTCAAAATTGATTCTCTTCTCGAAAGGGGACCAACAATGAAAATTTCTCTCTCTCAACAAAGTGAGTGAATTGTTGGTATGTGTCTATAAAAATAGTGTAAATACTAATCATTTAAATTGCACTACTCTATATATACAGTTGTACGAAAGTTGTCATTTCACATCTTAGATTTTAAAGGAATGTTTGGGGATTGTGTAAACATGAAAAGCATATTGTCCGATGCTTTTACGTCGGGTTTCTTGTTAAATTTAAAAATCAACTTTGCTGTAAATAAAGTATGTGATTAATTGAAATACTTTGATTGAGGCGACATTAAATGAAGCACGGATTGCCTGTTTAGAGGAATTATTTACAGGATGTGAACTGTGAACACTATATATTTGGTTGAATGCCAAATGATTCAGGAGATGTCCATTTCCCTATTTTAAGTCACCGATATTCAATACCTGGTAGTAAACCCGTGTGAATGCCTCGAAGTTGAATATTTTTTGTAAATCTGGAATCACATATTGACTATAATATGTGACTAATAATGTTCAGTATTGAAACCCAGCACTGTACTTTTTTGATATGTAATTTCTAATTCATTATGGAAACATTACAAAATACGAAGTACTCCCAAGCTTCGTCCTCGACACATGACGTTTAATTGACCACAATTGTTCGAGAGTGGTTATGCACGCAGTTCATTTATCAAATAATATTATTAGAAGGATTGTATGAGAAAAGTGACAATGAAAGTCGATACATGTTGTTTACTTTCAAAATATTTCCTTGGCACATACCCTCGAACAGTAGATTCCCGGTTATCATTACCCATGGAGACAACTACATTCGTTCGCTACAAATATATATATATATATATATATATATATATATATATATATATATATCATACGTGTGGTGTATATTGAGAGTGAGGTAAAGCATTAGCTTTATCACACGCCCGTTTGATAAAGCACTTCCGGTCCGAACTACTTTTGACACTGTCCCCATTTGGATGACATATTTTCTGTGTTTATGCATATCCATGCATGAAATAAAGCGTAAAACTTGTTCATTTATTTAGAATTTCTTTTATAACAAAATTAAAATGATGTTGCCCCCACTGACATTTAATAAAAGTTTCCAGCCACAAAAATGCCAATTCGGTCTGTAACTACTCAAAATTACGATCAGAAAACCAAAATATGTGTACACTATTATCATCGACAACGAATCGACGGCCTACTGGACAAGCCTATAATCGAAAGTACCTAGACATGCTGAGGTACCAAGTATTCACAAGCACAGTCTCTTTTTTCTGGAGCATATTAAATGTAACACATCTCATCAGCTTTACTTACTAGGTGAGGCCTATTTAAAGAGCCTCAGGATTTCCTCTCGCCCTTAGATCCAAAGAAACTACGTAAATAAAATTCAAACGCACAAACACTTCTACTTTTCATTGTAAACTGTTGAACATTCTACAGGGCTCGAAATTAGCGAGAAATACTCGCAAATTGCGAGTAGATTTGAAAAATAGCGAGTAAAAATAGTGGACACTCGCAAATCTTAGCGAGTGGAGATTTACAAACCATGATCGTATCGTATCCGTTTTAAGCCGCGATGCGCCATTCGCTTTTCTTAAACTTGCACTCAAAATCATACAAACGCTTACATGAACGAATGATTTCAACAACCATTTCTATCCGGATTTTCTTTTATGATTTTTTAAGAAACTCGGCGTCAAACAAATGCTTTAGAGGTCGGACATCACATTATATAATGAAAAATATAGACCTGTTTACTTATAGGGGTGATTAAATTGACTTGGTAAAACATAAATTCCGATTTCTTGTTAGATAAATGAATAACAAAAAAGCTCATACTTGGAATTCAAGTCTTCCGGTAGTTAATTTAATCAGAATTTTCTATCTACATCAATTCATTTTCATACTGAGGTCGGGTTGTAGTCGCGGCACGAGTGCACTGCTCTCCGTGTAGGCGATTACCAAAAACTAAAAAACAAAAAAAGCATGGGACTCGTGATCGTGCTGCTTATAAACCACGAGTCTGGGATTCACTTTGAAAAATTACTCGTGACAACCCTGACGTGGCATATAATTGGATTACATTGGATCTATACCTGCAGTAAACAGGTTGTGAATATTTGAGGTGCGATGGTCAAGAGACCTAAACATTGCATCATATGACGTACGTAAATTAGTGTTTTGTCCAAATGATGCCTGTTGACCCACTAGGCTCAGTAATGGTGGGGAAAATCATTGATTTAAAAAACAATATGAAAAAAAGAGCACAGCTTCATTATTTTTATTTTAGCTTGTAGGTTTTCATTTTAGCCTGTGAATCTTTTACCCACAGGCTAAAATTAGCCTGTGGAAGAAAAAGTTAATTTCGACCCCTGATTCTAATAACGCTGCATTAAAATATTACTCTCATTGATCGTTATTACACGTTTATTTCAAAACAACGACATCAAACTTTTATCAGGTCAGGCCTACGTCAAAAAATAAATACTCGGTCAATAGGGGCTGTAAGCTCGCAAACGAGATGACGCGAGATTTGAGTACTTCCGGTGACAAACAAACTTTTACGGTTTGCATGAAATCATACCAGTTGGAAATATCCTGCAGTTTTTATCGTTGTTTTTTGGTCGATGTAAAAAAGTGGACGTTATGGGGAAAGCTGTGCAGGTAAGTATAAATGCATTCTAATACCGGTAGTAAACTTGATTTCCATTAAATGATAAATATCTTGGTTTTCTTTGTCACCACATCTGTAGGGCCTTCATACCGATCATCAGTCTTTAGTTACATATACGCCCAAGTATAACTAAATAGATTTACATTTATTTATTTACAATCCACAAGTCAAGATGTACACAGTTATACACCACATGCAGCCAAGCTTGAAATTGTATAAATCAAATGTTTATAGAGGGAGGAGTATGATTTTACGATCTATAGAGAGAATTTTTACAAAAAACATCCCTAGACACGGCAACTGTAGTATTGCTAAATAGCTCTTTCCATGCCATATACAACAAAAGTTCATCATTTATTTCTTATTGGCGTCGCGCGTGCATGGCCTTCTTTAGCTGTAATAATATAACCCTCTCCTTTTAAAAAAAAAGGGGGGGGGGGTCAGAGTAAAAAATCTCGGAGAGGGCTACATTGTAGCAGCTTAACCTTGATAAATGTAATATTTACACAATTTTCAAAAACAAGTGATAGTATTTGATATTATAAAACAATAAATGTTTTAGAAAGTGGATTTATTGAGATTCGATTGGCACTTGGTGGATGGGAGGGGGGGGTATAATTTGATAACATGATACAACAGTATTGATGGTTTACTGGAAATATTATTATTAAACAAACCTTCTCCACCCGCATTAAATTTTTCTATCCTCTCTCCCTAAACCAGTTTGAGATTGTATAAATACAGTTTGTGTATAGAAAATTATTAGTTTTACTAAATTCAAGAATATGGCTTTTACTTAAGAATTACAATAACTTCCTTCAGATGAAGAGAAATGTATTGCATGAAAATGATTTTTCTTCCAATTTTTTATTTAGGTTAGATGGATCGATCCCATTGAGACTACTCTCTTGAAATATTCCCGGACACCTTGATACCCAGGCCATGACATACAGTTCCTGTAAGTGCTGACATACCGTCAAAGCAGTGACTTGTGTAACACCGAATGGTGCAATCACTCATTTTTCAACTTTGAGTATTGGGATCAACATGTACTCCACAGAAAAGTTCCAGCAAAACCCAAAGCTGGAAAACCATCTGTGATCAATTAAAACAATGTGTCCTTGAACATTCCGGCTTTTTATCCTTGAGAGGACAGTTGGCTTATAAAAAAGTTGAACTGTGTTACATATTAGCCAGGGGAATATTTACGTCTAGAGGGCTAACGAAAGGATAAAATTCACATGCCAGCAGTCTGCGAGCCAATATTAACCAAGATAAATATGTGCATGGGATGCATTAAACAGTATATTAAATTCTAATAACTGTTTATTCAACCGTAATATTTTTAAAACATTATCTGGAGTGACTGTTAAGTACAATGCTCTACATGTTCAGATCTTCAGGAATTAAGCACTCGGATTTTTTTTTTGGGGGGGGGGGGTATTTTAATATCGTTTTCTTCATTTATTATTATTATTTGCAAATCCTGTATGATTAAAATAAAACTCGTGTGTCAAATAGTTTAGTATAAATAAAAAATGCACTATTGATTGTTATTGTTTTACTAAGTTTTATCAATACGTGTTGATTTTGAATTCATTCAGGAATGGAAATATTAAAAGAATAATTCTGTTAATGACTTAATGTTGTGTCCATTCAGAGTCCTTTATGATCCGGGATAATTCTGCAGTCAGTTGTTGTCCGAATAATTAAGTTGCAGTAATAAAATTATATCACTTTGCAATGTTCTTTGTCCACTAAGAGTCCTTGATGATCCGGATAATTTTGCATGCAGTCGGCTATAGTCCAAACAATCGAGACGGAATAATTCATATTGCACAAAAGCTGGCCCTGTATCTGATGATAGCAAGGATGTCTGGACTTGAGGGAGTAAATACTCTTCCTCTATTCTAAATGTAATAAAAAGTTTATATATAATGTACAGTGAAGCGTACATGAGAAATAATATTACAAAGAAAATATTTGTGACCTCAGAAATTAATTCAAGAATTTTCTGATGCTTACAATGTAACTTTTTTTTTCTTTCTGGCTGTAAACAGGCATTAATTATACTGAAGATACACATTCTACAAATTTTCTACCACATTATTGGAACCAGCCACTGAAATTATGAAATTACTCTCTCCGGCGTTTGCCTCCTGATATCTTTAGACAAGAACTGCCCCCCCCGCCCCCCCCCCCCCCCCTGTAATTTCTTGCTAAATATATACAAACTTAATCAAGCCATATATAATAAAGTTCTCTTAATAATACCAATTTCTCCAAATTGCTTAAATGATAATGACCCCCCCCCCCCCCCAAAAAAAACCCAGTGAAGTAATAGGCCATAATATAACCATACCCCCCCCCCCCAATTTTAGCAACATCACAAAATTATCTACCTCAGTTACATTGCACATTTGTATGTCAATCATTAACAATAATAGGCCTAGTAAAGAGAAGTAAGTTTAATTAAAAGTATAAATGATTTTCGTAATTATCGAATAATCATTCATGAAGATGAAGGTATACTTGCAGTTTTAATACAACTTGTTCTCCATCGACACTTGAACCACTGCATTGACAATGCATGCCAACTTGTTAAACAGGGACATAACAAATGGTTGTGGTACACAGCGTTCTCTGATTTCCTCATAAGCGTTGGTTTTTCGGACGTGTATTTGGCCCATATTCTATACTTGTAATACTGAATCGGATTTGTTTGTCACCGGAAACGCTTCACCGGAAGTGACGAGAAACGAGACTTACAGCCCCTATAGTTTTTACTTTGTTGAAATGGCAAAACCATTATTAATTATAAAATATAATCCCTTCTAAAACAATTTTTATCCATGGTTTCTTTTATAAAAATGAACTTTTGTACTGTATATTAATGGTTTATAAGCGCACTATTTTTTCCCGCGTAAGGTAGACAGATTAAGCACGACATCTGAGCCACGGATTCAAAACAAATTCAATCAGCTGTTTCTACCATACTGGGGATCATCTCAAAATTAAGTGAAAAGAAGACGTATGAGATAATACACCATGGGCTAGTAAAGGTAATGGGGGACCCCCCTAGGGATTTTTGCAAAGAAGTATTTTTTGAAAGTACATAGTCCCTAGAAAATAAATCAGGTTGTTTGACATTTCTACGTGGGGGCGTTAACGAGTTTTGGGGCAAAAAACATGGAATTTGTAAAAATGATAGCCAAAAACTGGGAAAACTCTTCAGATCCGATATAGATGTCTTTGACATTTGCAAACAAGTATTTTTTAAACGAATATAACCCTTTGTTTATATATGAAGTTGTTTGACATAAATATGTGAGGGCATTTACGAGTTTTGGCGCTAAAACATGATTTTTTTCTTTAAAAATCGACGAAAAATGGAAAAATCCTTCAGATCCTATATAGATGACATGGACATTTGAAAACAATTATTTCTTATGAAAGTCTGTAACCCTTTAACTATAAATCAGATTGTTAACATTGAGACCTTTTAGAATTTGGGGGCAAAAACCAAAAAATTGTAAAAATAATACCTGAAAACTGGGAAAAAAAACCTCTTCACATCCGATATAGATGTCATTGACATTTACAAACAAGTATTATGTAAACTTATGTAACCCTTTGATTGACAAGATGTTTGTCATAAATAATTGGGGACGTTTACGACTTCTGGGGCTAAAACATGATTTTTTTTCTTTAAAAATCGTCGAAAAATGGAAAAGTTCTTCAGATCATTTATAAATAATATGGCCTTTGAAAACAATTATTTTTGAAAGTATGTAACCCTTGAATTGTGAAAAAGATTGTTTGACATTAATACAAGGGGACCTTTTTAAGTTTTGCGGGAAAGTCATGAAATTTGTAATTAAAGTATTGTTTAAAAATAGAAAAACTTCGAGAATCTTACCAACACAATATGGACATTTGCAAAAATGTATTTTGCATTAAAGAACTTTATATATCAAGTTGTTTGACATTAAGGCGAGGTATATGAATTAATGAGTTATTAGTAAGAGATATTCTTGCATGCAATATTAATCCAGAATTTGTAATCGCATTGCAAATAGTTTCAAATTATTGAGTCTGTGAGTAACTTCTACAACCGACCGCGACAAACCTTAGTTGTTAAAACAGGTAGTGACAGTTCCATCGCCAAATCCTCGGCATCAGGTGTGAATGTCACGAGTCCTCGGAGATGACCATAAAAACGGATGTCCCGTGTCGCAGTAGGTGTGGCACGCTAAAGAACCCTCACTACTCAATGGCCGTAAGCGCCGAGTAAAGGCCTAAATTTGAAGCCCTTCACCGGCCGGTCTTGGTGACGTCTCCATATGAGTGAACAATTATTGAGAGGGACGTTAAGCAGGATACAATCAATCTACAATGACATAACATGTTTGATAGTGTAATTAACTTCGTACTCCTCGTCAGATGGTGCATAGTCATTTTAAACGTGAGGTGCTTAGGTAATATCCATTTGCCATCCATAGCTGAGACACATATAACCTGAGAGTACGATTTGGGAAACCTTTTTGCCATTGAAAATTATATGGGTTGTCTGATACGACTTGAGAGAGGCATGCAATGAGATATTATATACACATGTATTCATAGATGATGGAGAGGTGGCCATGGTAAATTATTGCATGGCAATTTTGTGGCAGTCAGAAATCTGCCTTTTGATTATCATAGCAGATTCTTTGACTTGAAAGGGCTAACGCAAATGCAGACTCAATTCAGTAGCAACACATGCAGATTATATAAGTTCGCCTTTGGAGTTTTCCGAAATTCCGAAATTCAATTTTGCTACCAAATTTTCTTTGTGGTTTTTATTTAGGTTTCAAGTTTTGTAATCACTGTTATATGAATCAGGATGAATGACAAGTATCTCTCTCTGAGCTTTGTGATACTTTCAACCACATCATTCTACCCGATATTTATCTCCATATATTCGGAAAAAGTCAAATGCCGTTCCATGTTGCTCAAGAATTGTATCAATTTTAGGTTCTGACTTGTTTAGATCATCGGACTTAGTGTACGTTTTTCTACAGGTTGGATAAGAAATTCCCCCCTTTAGGAACCAAATCAATATACTGAACTTTACTTATAGTGGGTATCTGGGTTAGAAGGGATAGGTCCTCGGTACCTTTTGCTTTTCGTAAGTGGCGAATAATGGGGCAAGAAAACCATTGTCCTGTGGAAATCCAGGTTAGAATAGGTCCTCGGTACCCCTTTGTTTATCGTAATAGGTGACTATATGGGGCGGTCCTTTGGATGAGATCGCAAAAACCGAGGTCTCGTTTCACAGCAGGTGTGGTATGATAAAGATCCCTCCCTGTTCAATGGCCGTAAGCGCCGAGCATATAGGCCTAAATTTTGCAGCCCTTCATCGGCAATGGTGACGCTTCCATATGAGTGAAAAGTTCTGGAGCAGTACGTTAAATATACAATCAACCAACTAATTTATTGTGTTATATAGTCACTTTCATTGTATGCAGAGTTTTTTAAATGGCTTCTAGTGTTTTTGTCCCACACTTAACAAGTTTGTGTTTTTTCCTTGTACTTGAGTTTCTTCATTACAGAACAGACATTTATGGGCGGGGAAAAGTGTTGATAGTGAACACAGGTTGAGTGAACGTCTCTTAGTCTTACAGTTCACTTGACTCGGCGCAACTTCGTCAATGCTCAAGTTTTACTTCTAGTAACTAATTAATATTTGTAAATTATTAAAACACCAGCGATAGAAACCATGCAAGGCACCATTTAAAGCTAGTAAACAATATATGCCTTTATCATTCTTGGGACTCTGTCTTATGTGACATCTTTATAAGTAAGCTGAAAATTGAAAAGGTGTTCAATATTACATATGACAATATATTTATCTATTTTACAACAATTCATTAATCTAAATTATTCATAAATTAGTTTATTGTTTGTAATATGTCATATTCTCAATAGTCGAGCCATTATTTATCAGGGTTTCCCCCATTTTTGCATTGTCTACTCAAAAGTAATCCATGTGCTTCCTTTCTATGGATTATATACATTTAGATTGCATATATATCATATAAAGATAAGGTCTGTGGATTATAGTATCTAAGAATGAACCGTTTTTCATACTGTTTATTTAGTATTGAACATGTTAATAGGTACATATTATTTTGGGAATGTAGTATACACTGTATAATTTCGTAAGACATGAATGTGTAGACACTTACAAATATGTACCACTTTCCATAATACACTGTGTTCTATTTTTTATTCGTATTTCTCACAAATGTCCTCTCTGGGAAGTCCCTATCCCTTTGTTTGTGTTTACAATGTATCGTCTTTAATGCGGTATGGAACACCGTAACAATTTGCCAAAGATTTTATAAATTCAAATGGCCATATCTTGAAAACGCCCCAACATAAATTTATCAAACAACCTTCATTTACCTTTATTTTATACACACTTTGAAAAAAATCATAGTGTAGAAAAATCCCTAGAGGGAAGCCTCGGCTTATAATATTAGTACTTGGTGGTTTGACCTGTTAGGATAAATCGTATAATCCGCTGTCTAGCCAATCCGCATGCATTGCGTGATACAGATGATACGTGTGTATAAATGTAACATTCTCTTTCTTCTTCCCCATACTACAGTGTAACATGACGATGGTATAGATTGTCAAAGTCCATAGTCCTCACACGTTTATCACTAAAGCATGAAGACATAATTATGAAGATAAAATGATGAATGAAAACCTAAATGTACCAAACAACTTTATCAGCATGTAATTTGAATCTTATAGCTTACGGAAAAGTCGATATTTTATAAATATATATCTTATATTTTCTGTAAATGTACTTAATGAAGAAAATACCTTTTACACAGTATTTGACTCTCTACACGTAATTTGTCAATTATAAGCAGAACACATTCTTTGCAATTCATTATACACATATTTCCTAGGGGATTCTTCGTCTTCATGCGTTTTGTAAACCTCTTCATACATGTGTATATGTACACGTCAGTATGATAATTTTTTCTACTGACTAAAACAAATTATGCATGTTTTTTGTGAAATAAATTGTCTTTACATGGCGCAAAACGTAGTCTGACAAATTACTATATACTGAGTGAGAGGAACTCGTGTACGGTCATCTAAAACACCTAAGGCCACACCAATTTAATTTCTTGGTCTTCGGATTTTAGAAGGAAAAAAAATTGGGGCGAGCGAGCGATTTGATAATTTTAAAATTAAAAAGTTGGAATATGAAAAGTTACGAGCGATGTAAAATAAATAGAGGCGAGCGATAACATTTTATTGCAAAAAAGTCATTTTTGGCAAAAAAGTCACTTTTGCCCCAAAGTTTAAATGCATCATCCTGAAACACAAGTTTATTGTCTATCTTTTACACTTCTTGGGGAGAAACTTTTTCCCCCAAGTTCTGGCATCTTTACCAGTGTTTTTACAATATTCACACAAAGGTCGCACAACAGAATATTTCTCATAAAGAGCAGATATATAAGGGTCTGTGTCATCCAACAGATTGTCAACTTTTCCACAGTGAACACACACTGGTGGTAAGTAATGTTTCAACGATGTAGAGAAGTAACTTGTCTCCACTTCAGTCAAACAGTTCACTGCCTCTCGAACAACCATGCCTGGATCTTCTACATCTTCTGGAACTAATGAGTCGCCACATGTGTACAGATGTTCCTCTTTCAAACGCAGCAGCAGCTCCTCCTACAATAATCATCCATATAAAAATCAATAAACTCACAATACACTCTTATCAATTCAAAGACTGTATTGAACATATTTTTGGTCAATATGTCAAAGACAAAAACAATTGGGCATAAGTTCTTAAAACTTAGGCCACTTTCTCCTGTATAAAACTAGAAATACTGTGAGCAAAGCTCACTTAGTGACTATGATACCCTCCCTCCCCTGTAGGTATAAAATAAATTAAATTAGGAGGTTCATAATTGTATATGTAACAGTAGATCCCTGAAAGTTTCATAGAATTCTGTTGAGTGGAGAGGGGTAGCAGATAGGAGGTGGGGATGGATGGACAGACAACAGGATCATTTAAAAAACTGCTTGGGGGGGGAGGTATAACAAGTTTAAGACTGCATGTACTACAGTTTGCCATCTCAACATAAAACAAGAGGCCCATGGGCCACATCGCTCACCTGAGTGACCTTGGGCCTCACACTCTATATCAGGAAGCTCTAAGGTAAATGTTGTCTTTTGGTTTTGAGAAGATTTTTAATATATATTCAAATGTAAAACTTTGATCCCCTATTGTGGCCCCACCATACCCCTTGGGTCATGATTTGTACAAACTTGAATTTCTGCTATATCAGGAAGCTTCCATATAAATCTCAGCTTTCCTGGCCCAGTGGTTCTGGAGAAGAAGATTTTTAAAGATTTCTGCTATATAATCACATGTAAAACTTTGATCCCCTATTGTGGCCCCATTGTACCCACGGGGGTCGTGATTTGAACAAACTTGAATCTCCTCTATATCAGGAAGCTTCCATATAAATTTCAGCTTTCCTGGCCCAGTGGTTCTTGAGAAGAAGATTTTTAAATGACACCACCCTATTTTTGTATTTTCGTGATTATCTCCCCTTTGAAGGGGGCCTGGTTCTTCATTTGAACAAACTTGAAGCCCCTTCACCCAAGGATGATGTGTACCAAGTTTGGTTGAATATGGCCCAGCGGTTCTTGAGAAGAAGTCGAAAATGTGAAAAGTTAACGGACAGACAGACAGACGACGGACAACAGGCGATCAGAAAAGCTCACTTGAACCTTCGGTTCAGGTGAGCTAAAACACTAATAGCAACATAGAATAAATACTTCAAACACCTTACTTGTTCACGGGTTAGCTTTTTATCACTGTAAACACATCTTGGCTTGGAACACTCTCCACAGACAATTACGTCCCGGACCTTCTGGGTCTTGAATATCTCCCGGTTGATTCGATCATTTACACTGGCAGGATCATCGCGTACTTGGGAACTAGTTAAAGCAAGTGTCCGAGTAATAATAAATTGCACAAACTTACACCCGAGTGTAGCAGCTATTTCTGAAACATCCATATCAGCATTGTCTGCGAGCATGAACTGGGCTTGTCTGTCTTCTCGTAGTCGTATCTCCACGATCGAATCCGTAGACAAAGTGATGTTTTTGGAATGAACACATTTCTCGAACAATTCGGAGAATGTACCCCCTGTAAAATTCGTGGCGGTGTTTGAAAGTATATCCGCCCCATCCTGGTCACTTATTCTTACCACGAGCACAGGCATTCTTGTAAGAATCTGTAATATTCTCGCAATGCAGTCAATTTGACAACCACGCGGTAAATTTATGATACATTCAATGTAGTTTAGATGTGGACACGTACGGTTTTAAAGCCCTTAATTTCAAGCGCAAACGTGACTTAAAAAATAAAACCAAAAGTAAGAGTCGAAAATGTGCGGAAAACGGACAATTTATTTCCGGATGCGGGATATTTTTTTTAATATTATTATTTGAAAAGCTGTAAATTACGTGCGCGCGGGTCCGGCGACCAAGTTTTTAATTTGGTGTGGCCTAATGTAGGTTTTATTATTTTTTCAACTACATTCGAGCACGTACATGTATATTACACTTTCTTTGCTTATAACACCTATTTTTAACGTTTCAGGAAACTACTGTATCAGAAAACGAGTAAAGTATATCACTAGACTTATTCAACCTGAACAATTCTAAGGTTTGGAATGGCTATAGGAACTCCAGTACCTCTCTGGAATCGTTTTACATAGAGGATATTTACTTATAGAAATGGACATACCATTGTCAGAACGTAGACAGGATCTTGAAGCAGACTGCCGAATAACAGATCAATCCAGGGAACATAATAGGACACTGTATCTTCTCCACGACTTGTAATGCTAATCCAGGAAGGGGCCTCGCATGCGTCTGAATTGTGATGTTTGTTATTATATTGGGATAAAACCCCCTTTTTATATATGTTTGTTTTATTCACTATATATGTAGGGATCGTGATTATAGCTTGTCAGAGAGAGTGAAAGTACACTTTTAACATGTTTTTTTTTTTATCTTGTTCTGTGACCACCCCCTCAACGTGGATGGTTTTCACTTTTGAATTGTTTTTTCAACAGTACATTTGTAAGGTAACTTTGATGACAATACATGTATGTCACATTTTTTGTAATAATGTCATTCAAAATAGTCAGATATGTATGACGGCGATTTGTATAAAATCATCTATGTACATTTATATAATGAAGATAGTACATCAAATTATTTAATTGTTATCGGACTGAGGGCTATGCTAATCATTAAATCATATGTAATACTTGCAAATCAAGGCCTTTACCATGAGAAATAAAACACTTTACAAATTAGCAAGCTCTGATCCTTCATAGCTACTCTCTGGTGAATGAAAATGTGATAGCTCATTATAGTACGTGTTGTTATGAAAATCACATCCTTCACATGCGGGGAATTAACAGACAGGTTAATTTCATTTCAATCTACATCTAAGGACAGGTAAACTAGCTTTGGACCCCCCTATTTCTTTAGTTCCTTCACATCTTTTCTATGATTATTTCATTACTAACACCATGAATACGATGAGGAGTGATATTTGCTGTTGCTGTTCAATCCCGTTTGTGAAAAAATATTATGTTAAATGCATTTCTTTGGACACAAAATCTGTTTGAAGGCGAAGATAACGAACGGTGATCAATTCTCATAATTCTTAAAAGCAATACCAAAATCGAGAGTTTGGCATAAACCGATCCCTGGATATACCAGAGGTGGGATCAGGTGCCTTAATCTTGATGGAATTAACTTGACATTTATAAGTCACACACATGTTCCTCGACCGTAACCGATTACAAGTATATATTTTTTATTTTATATTGTACCTTAACACATGTTTTTTTTTACATTGTGTGTAATGCGAAATTATTGAGCCACGCACTACCCTTATACGATAGTTTAAAGAATCGAATTAGTATATCTTGACTTGCATGTACTTATGTCAAAGTCATACGCAAAAATGATTGATCTATCATTTTCCCGAGAAAAGTCGAACCGGAACGTATTTGATTTGTGAGTTGTGTGGATAAGTGTTTCATGATGAGTAAGATGCGGAAACCAAAATTTAAGTAATCTAACAGTTGTTAATGTCTCTAAATAATTATCCTTTCATGGTTTCTGAGAGCTTCTAGCATCAATATCATTGCTGCCGCCATGTTTATACCACCTTAAGACCTTAGGACACAGGTTATGCTGCCTCAAAGTTAGGACAAACTTATAGCGAAACTTGCATTTCGGAAAGCTTCAAGAAACATACGTAAAACTAGGGAATGTTCTAAGACATACTTAGAGCGCATTTGAGATAGCTTCATGGACTGCTAGACTTGAACTCAGGAAACGGAATATCTAACAACTAAGCTACCGTTACCAGTCTTTTTTATAAATACAAACAAGTGAAGATAACGAAGTGTTCAATGAATCCTCAAAGGAATCCAAAAGTAATAGAGGGCAAACACGGACCAGAGGTGGGATACGGTTCCTAGGTGGAGTAAGCATCTCTTTTTGATCGGTCACACCCGTCCTGAGTCCTATATCTTCAGGTAAACGGAGTGATATGTTGTCAAATCAGTATGTAAAGAACGGCATAGCCATACGAAATATCAGAACAATTGTTTCGTCTCTTATTCCGTCGTGAATTTAATATTGAGGATGTCGAACAAGATCTTGTTTTCTTCGTTAACTTGGGCAGCAACTTTTTCACTAAACAAACACACGTAACTGTACGTGAATCAGATATACTTACATTAAACACGACGTCGTTTTTGAAATTGGAAGGATGGAAACAAACGGAGAAAAAAGTTGTATTCATATTTCTATGAAAATGTTTAGTTAGCAAGAAAAGTAGCTGTATCTAAACTCTAAAATCGTGGAAGGAGAAGGGAGGCGTTCGTCGTTCTGTACATTAAGTACGCGTCTTGCATTCTTTGGTTCAACCCTGTATTTCCACTACCATTCACCGCTACTCTAAAAAAAAGTGACCAGCTAATAATTCGATCTTTGCATGTAAAAATAATGAATTTTATGTGTGAAAATAACGGATAAAGACATCAGATGTGAACAAAATGACAGGGGGTGCAGTTGCTACATGTCTGGAATTGATAAATAAAATGGTAATTGCATAGCGATCGGTTGTTATAATGAGTCGAGAAAATCTAATAAACTGAGTAAATATTCATATACGGTAGAGGGCATACACATTACTGTGATTTTTTTTATGTGTAGCCTTCGCTACCAAACATCAGAAATTTATTCATTTATGTTTTGGTATAATGTACATGTACTAGGGCATTTGCTTGCCTCTTTCTGAAAAATAACCTTCAATTCGAGCAGTGTTTTTGTATCAGAAATGAATCGTCTTTAGGCATTACGAATTTTTATACAAGAATAGCCCATGTGATGTATACTTTTCATAAATTCTTCTAAAGAGTTCCAAATATTTATAGTTCTTCTATCCCGTATTGGCATGGATCAAGGCACAAAGCAGTTCCCTTCAAAGTGATGTTCATGTAATTTTGAATTAATGTTGAGTATCAAGCAATATACATTTTGAATGCGGTACCTTGTACTGTCCAAGTCTGTGTCACATTCATTTGCTTTTTCGATAATTGATTGAGGAATATCATACTGACAACATTGCATTTGGTGACAAGTGAATAGTTATTTTAATGTACATCTTGGCGGATGATTGTCACAAACGTCACTGACGGTAAGTGGATTATAATGAATACTACTCATATGCTGTTGAATAACTAAAAAATATAGTCATCACCTCATCTCTTGTTGCTATCTATTTTTAAAAGCATAATTTTATCAAGTTAACTTTCACTACTATTCGAACTATTCTTGTTGATGATTGGATGTACTGGTTTTCATCAGTTCTATTTTCATGGCTATTTCATGGTTTAAATCCTTCACATTCAATATATAATGCAGTTAAATGCTAAACTTTGTATTGTGCCCTAATTCAAAATCTCTGAAGTGCTTCACATTAAAAGCATATGATTATACATCAAAATGTCCTGCCTTAAAGAAGTATTATGTGCTGGTAAACGTCTGACCGTCCTTAAACTATTTTGTAAAAAAGACTTAACAACTGTCACTTTCAGTTAAACATTGGAAGCATACTGTAAGTGGTATTAATTTCGCGGTGATAAAAGTTCGCGGTTTTTCATATTGGTCTAATTGGGGTGGTTTTATTTTCGCGGAATTCAAATTTTATTTTGATTACTGGTAACTGTTCAAAACATATTGTGTAACACTTGCAAAATGATTGCGGTGCTTTTAGTTTCGAGGAAAAATCCCCGACCGTGAACATAGCGAAATTAAAACCACCGCAATCATTTCCCCATTTACAGTATATTGTAGGGTTCCTGGTGTTTTTTGTATTTTAGATCAAATATGACGCATTTTGAAATATCTGCTGAAACTAAACAATGAAGCGCTGTTCTTTTCAGTATTAAAAAGGGCATGACTGGACATATCTTGCTTAAAGATAAATTTCTAGATAAAAATGCCCTATATTCGTACATGCATGATTCATTTCATGTCAACCAGTTCCGTTTTCAAAACTTCATTACGTTTTATAACATGTTAACAGATATAGTGATTTAGACAGGGACATTTGATTGTCAATTAGAATCTAGAGTAAAACGGTTTTTAAATTCAATCGTCAAATATTTCAATACTGTGATGCCCGTAATGTATTTTATGCAAGTTATCTCGTCCATTTTCGAATGTTTCATAGGACAAGAATTGATGTAACATGTAATATGAACTAGTTATCTTGATGAGGAAGCTTTGTAGGCAGATTTGGGAAAAGAAATTCGTATGTAATTTGATTATAGGAAATTTTCCATTAGACTGCAACAAAAATAGACTTAACGAATGACAAAAATTCAACCAGCATTCAATAGATAGAGGAATAAAAAAAGTTTGCAGAAATGTATTTTACTTTTAGTGATTAGGAAGAAAGACTGCAATGGAAACTAATTCATGTGGAAGGATTAGAATTTATCCCTGTTTAAATTAAGTAAGTTTTATTTGTATGTTGCATAAAATCCCATTCGAGAATTTTTCATCCACGCAAATTCGAAATATGACTAAGCTATTGACCACTTTACGTAGAACCATATCAGTTATTTTTTCTCTCTTAAATAGTGTTATAGAAATATACAGTATTCAATAACCTAAGCATGACGCATTGTTTCGCAAAAATTGTCGCCTTCATTCAGATTTAGAAGATATGTCATTTGTGCATGTCATTGTTTTCAATTATGGAACATCATGATCATAAAACCAAGTTAACCATTCTTACTTGCATGTAATTTTCGTTGTGGCATAAGTAAACTATTCAATAAAATTGTAAAATAACTGTAATCTGAAATACACAAATACATGGACATCATTTGCATACAATCAAATATGCATGGCTAGCTTTATCTAAAACAAAAGCCTATTAGGGTGTCAAATAGATAACGATCACCGATTAAGAACAAGGCTAATAATAAATATATTTGCGATTGGAAGAAATAAAATCAAAAATATATACTTAAAGAGTAATCAGAAGTACTCTTCCAATGAATAGCCTGAGACATTTGTGGAGGTTGCCACCTTAAAAGTGAATAAAAAATCTGATAAAACCAGATATATATAGAACAAGTGTCTTGTTTATTTTAGTAAGGGTCAAGACATAAAACAAATGTCATTACCCATTCTCAATAGGAATTTCGAGGACGTTATGCTAAATATGCATGAAATTCCTTCGTATACATCTTGAAATGAAGGAGCAAGGATTGTCCAAATCTTCATTTTTATCATGTAACCCTAATCGTTTCATGTGAGAATATTAATTCAGCTCTGTATCAATCATGTTCGATTTGAATTCTGCTATACACATGGACATCGATCTTTACTGCTTTTTGTAGTTTTCATATATAACCTTTGTAATGTACATGGCGGAAAGACAACCGCTCATCCTTTAAAGGGACTGGTTAACGTTTTTCGAAAGAAATGTTTTTCAATTTTGATGTTAAAAATTAAAAATATACCTCATTTAATGTTGACAACCAAAATTTGGACCGTCTGAATGCAAGGATAAGAACAATATTTTAGCTTTGATTCTCTGTTATGTAAACAAAGACTCGAGTCTTTTTATGTAAACAAACAAACCAGTGAAACGTTAATTTTGTAATTTAAAGCATGTTCATTTTGTACAATCACAAATTTTAACATTTAAATGACACATTTTACCTGAAATATACTTGAGATGTGGTATATTTATCTAACTTGAATCAATATCCATTTATTTTGAAAACCCCGTAAACAATAACACACCTCAATCTTTGTTTTGAAAGCAATTAATAAACTCTCTATAATGAGCTTATGTCATGAGGAATAATCTTAATTTTTTTTTGTGAAACCTTCAAAACATACTAGACTGTAGATTTTGATCATTTAAAGTGAAAAACAAAATTTGAAGAAAAATCGTGAATCAGTCCCTTTAAGAAACAACAGCTTGTATGCTGCAGTCTTTACTAAAGTTAATACGAAATTCACGTTGAGTCTATTGATGAAGTTACCATCGGATTTCAATCTCCTTTACTCGCCGTTCAGTATATCCACAACAATAGCTATGGTTCGTTTGGGATCCAGAGCAGAAACACTCACACAAATAGGATGAGTCCTACATTTTGAAGAAATAGGACATGATATTTACTCTGTATTTGGGTCTTACATTGAATTCTTATCAAATAAAACTTTTAACAATACACTGGAAACAGCAAATAAAATCTACCAAAGAGTGAAAGTGAAAACGCGCGAATCATTTCTCCAAAATTGTACCTCATATTTGAATACGACGCTAGAGGGAGTTGATTTATTTAAGTCTGAAGAGACGAGAGAGAAAATAAATTCCTGGGTCAGTCGGCACACGGAACACAAAATTCAAGGCCTTATTCCAAAAGGTGCACTGAACAGCCTTACATTCATGGTTCAAGTAAACGCCAATTACTTCAACGGGACTGGGAGAATCGGTTTGAAGCTAACGTCACTCGAGTGATTAAATATGGAAACGGCAAAGGGATCTTTATGACAAACATGATGTCTCAATCAACATTTTCAGATTTTGCAATATGCCGGATATGTTGCTAAAAACAATAGAACTTCCATACGCTGGGAACACTTTAAATATGTTGATTATTCTCCCCACGTCATTGAATGGTTTAGAAAAGCTGGAAAAGAGTTTAACCGTGTCAGTAATCAAGAACGTGATTAACCAACTTTGAAAAAAAAGAAGAAAGTTAGATTGTATCTTCCATAATTTGAAATGGAATCTTCGTTTTTGTTGATTTCCCATTGATCAGCAATGGGCATGTTATTGCCATTCAACAAAAATAAAGCTGATTTTTAAAGTATGAGGATACAAAATATTTATCTTTGCGAGGTCTTCCACAAAGCTTTTCTCGAGTTGAATGAGAAGGGTACAGAGGCTTCAGCGGGTACAGGAGTCGGTATGATGGGTCGTTCTGGATCACATCGGATCACGCCATCGTTTCGATCCGATGACCCTTTCCTTGTTTTCATCCGGAATCATGCCGGTGACGTCATTTTGTTTGCTGGGAGACTTCATAGTCCACCCCAAATCCATTCTACGGTGTAAATGACATTCGGAATTAACTATATGCATATAACTTAATGGTAAGTATAAATGATTCTATGCAAATAAGACAATCAAAATGCACAATATCCACTAAAACTTTCCTTGTACGTACTGGTATTCTGGGCATGTGATATTTGTACGTACTGGTATTCTGTGAGTATTGGATGTATGTGACAGGCACTGCGTAGGTTTGACATTGACGTCACATTATGACACTATATATTGCTTATTTCGGGGAAAAACAATGTAAACAAAAACGACTTCGGTGCAAAGGCATACACTACATTAATTGAGACAATATCAGTTTGAGAAAAAGCAAAAACCTCCATACAATAGCGGTGTTTGTCGAACTCTCAATCTTGTATTGCTGATAGCTATGGGATTGATCACTGTTCGGTATTTTCACCTATCATTAGATATAACCATATTAAGCTAGATGCTCACTTGTTGAAATGCATTATATTCCATAACCCACTTGAAAATAAAGTATTGGGCAACTGTTGCTATTCCATTCATGGTAGATCATATGGCCATTATAGTACTGATCCACTTTCTGTGAAACCTAAAATATTAAGGCACAATATGCAATGAATAATTAAAAAGTAGACAAACATATCTATTTACATGTAAGGATTATCTCCCTCACGCATAGCTCTTATCCCTCTAAAGACGAATTTGACTCCACTTTTTTGGCACACTGTTTTTCCCTATGATGGCTCTAAAACTTCATTGTTAGTTTGGATTTCAAACATTTCGGTTGAGTATCACTGAAGAGACATTATTTGTCAAAATGCGCATCTGGTGCATCAAAATTGGTACCGTATAAGTTTTACATGTATCTATCTATTTATATTTCACCATACCTTAAAATGGATGAAATACTGCCAAAAACGGCGTAAAACCATAATCAATCGATCATTCTACCTTACCACAAAATGCATGCCCTTGCTTGCACTAGATCGATTTTGCGTATATTTCATGTTCGCAGTTCGTGTGACGTCATTGAGGTTGTACACTTAAGTCATTCAACATCAGTCTAAACACTTCTAAAAAGGAATCTAACCCGTCCGTAACTGACATGGTTATACTCCTTTTTATACATTGATTCCTTGAGAAAAATTAAAAATAAAAGAAATAAAAAAAAAACGTATTTGTTATCTTTATGAACTAATATTTAAATTCCTTTCATTGATGTAGAGGCTACAAATGAAACATTTTTGCTAGTTGTTCACAAAAGCTTACGTGAATGAATAGCCCAATCAACTTTGTTTTTGGATTTTGTTCTTGCGAATGCTAAACGTTTAGGGGTATTGAACTTGTTTTGGTGCAAGTTCCGTTGAAAAATTGCGGCTTTACTTAATAAATCGTAATATTCAGGATGTGTAAATTGCCACAGTTTGGTAGTACCAACATTCCGCTTCAACAAAAGCCATGAAGCATAACAACAACTTTTCCAAAAGACGAGATATTGTTTATCAAAACATACTCTCTAATGCTGTTTTTATTCGTGCAATATCTGTGTAAATTCATATGAAATTGTCATAGAATACATGTAACATTATGAGTAAAACAAAACAAAACAGGCAAACATAGGACTATGAAAACATTGAAAATGTTATTCAAGCAGTCTACACCAAAAGCTATTTCATCAAATCAATCTGTTTATTATTTCAAAGGGGTTCTATATCTTTTGTCTGGATCTTGTTCAGAGTTAACGTGGTTCTTACATAAAACAAATTACTAAAATGCGCTTTACAAGGGTAAAACTGTAATGCATCAAGAAAACACAAAAAAGAAATCAAATGACAGTATTGCATAAGATCATATATCTGTAAAATTATCAGAATAAAACACTATAATTAGGATCGACAAATAAAGCTTTTTTATGATGTCTCTGGTTCTTTTTCAGGGTGAGTCTGTCTCTGCTGTATATGCACTACTACTACGTCCGGAGAAGTCCAGTGTTCTCTTTTCAGCAGTAACATGATGGGAAGAGCGAAAGAAACCAACGACGAACCCAACAACATGAAGTTCATCTGCAAGATACACAACACTAATTATATCATGATATCAATTGATATTCAAAGTATTTTAAGGATATGGTAAAATGATATCAATCACTAGAATTCGATTGGATCACATTCATGAACAGTTAAGCAGAAAAAAATGTTTTCACAATGATATTTGTGTCAAAACGTTAAATGTGCAGCGGTAAATCGTATTAGTATAAAAAATGGCGTCCAAAAGTTGGATTATGAAATGCTAACACTGTAATTTACCTACTACTCTTCTCGAAATTTATATATACATAACTAGGTCACGTGACTTGGTAAATTATTGTCATATATTATTCCTCGATATGACTTATTACTCGTTGTGTCGCAAAGCAATACGTCATTGTGTATGTAAACATAGATTGGGGAAATCTAAAGATTTATTGCCAAGCTTAAACAGAGAAGTGTAAGTAGGTTTCAGAGCGGAATAAAACAGCTCGATATTGCTAGGAGTTTGAGACTAAACTGGTGTACATTGTATCATGTAATTAAGCGGTAGACTGAGAGATGTTCCGTTGAAAACAAGCAAAAACACGGGAAGAAAATAAAACTGAAGTGCAGGACTGATGATCAGTTTTGAGGTTAGTAAAACACATTGTGCAGAGTCTTTGAGGGAGATTACGTAGAGATCAGTTTAGGGAAAATACTGTGTCAGAAGTAACTGTGAAAGGATTTCTGTGTCGGTATATACATCACAGACGAATACCAATGGCCATTCCCAATACATTACATACAGAACATTTACATGTACAAGTCCCTTCCTAAATCAATAGTCAGGATAATACGATTAATGCGATATACCACGATATATTAGGTACATTTCCTTTATTTCTATTCATTCATATTCAGATATGGTGTTCTTCAAATCGGATCCGTATGTTGCTTATAAAACGATGTACATTACTTTATATATTATCTGATTACTATCACGATCTTGTTTCACAATACATCCTATAATTGGGTCAAATGCTGTCTGACGTGTTTTATACCGATTGTTAGGTCGTTCTTGGCACACTGATTTGACCCAGAAGTAACTCCGTTTACGTGATCAAGATATAGGGCTCACGGCAGATGTGACCGGTCGACAGGGGATATTTAGTCCTCCTAGGCACCTGATCCCACCTCTGGTATATCCAGGAGTCCGTGTTTGTCCGACTCTTTATTTTGTATTGATGATAGTTATGAGATTGATCACTTTTCGTTATCTTCACCTATCATTAGATATAACCATATTAAACTCGATGTTCACCCGCTGAAATGCATTATATTCCATTACCCACTCGAAGATAAAGTATTGCGCAACTGTTGCTATTCCATTCATGGTGTATGATATGGCCATTATAGTACTAATCCACTTTCTGTGAAACCTAAAATATTACGAGACAATCTACAATGAATAATTAAAAAGGTAGATAAACATATCTACCTATCTATCTATCTATCTATCTATCATTTCTTTCTTTAATTTCCATTACACACAATTCCTTTGATATATACTTACATAGTTACAACGTAATTCATGTTGGTTGCAAACAACATGGATCTATAAAACGGAATGACGGCAAATTCTGCATAAAACGTGTTCGCTGATTGGACAATTCCAAGTGTTGAAATTATAATAGACATGGCAGAACAAGTGGAAAGAGCGATAACCATAGGATAAACTTTTCTGCTGTAGAAATCCGAATTTCCTGAATAAAATAAATGCTTCATAAGTATACGTACAAAACAACGTCATTTTTATATATTAGATTCATATATATTCACAGACACATGTACAGGACACAATGTCACTTCGACGGAGGGAGTAATATTGCGGATATTTCTGTTCTGAATGTTTATAGAAATAATGAACAAGTCATAACGTTGAATATTACAAGTTTAGTTGTTTATCTTACAAATAGCAAATCATTTTGCGGTAAAACTTGTGAATTATTTTTTTTATGATTTCTTAGCAAATACACAAAGCAATACATTTGATCTGTGACAACTTTGAATGCCGCAAGGCTTTGTGGAAAAAAATGATATTGAAATAAGTATGCCCCTTTCTGCGTCGAAACGTCACTAGTGCATTTTTTTCACTGCTTCATATTTGAATGTCTATTTTCTTGCTTTATGTGTTAAGGTGAAAACATCAACGAACAATGATCGAACTCATAATCCCCTGCACCATCACCTTGTTTGTCAGTAGCTTGTCATAGCTCTTATCCTTAGACGAATTTGACTCCACCTTTTGGCACACTGTTTTCCTCTATAATAGCTCTAAAACTTCATTGTTATTTCGGAGTTCAAACATTTCGGTTGAGCATCACTGAAGAGACATTATTTGTCAAAATGCGTATCTGGTGCATCAAAATTGGTACCGTATAAGTTTTACATTACAATCACATCATATAATACAGAAAATTAAGAACTCATCAGTCCATTAATACTTGAAGTCACGCTAGTGATAAAGTGCAACATACATGTACATTGACTTGTTATTGATACTCTGCCTGTAGATATTTAAGACGGAAAGTACAAATTCTCAATCAGTTTGGTCGGACAGAATCAATTATGAATACATTATGAAGGCGCCGATGGAGGTGAGGTACATACATCGTTAATATTGACTTAGATGGAATCTATCGAATCGAAATATCTATATATATATATATATGTATATATATATATATATATATATATATATATATATATATATATATATATATATAGTTAATAGATTGACACATCTAAATGTTGAGTTGAATGTCACAGCAAAATATATCCTCTTATGCAGAACATTTTGAATAGATGATAAATTCTGTTCAATAGAATAAAAAAGGCAATCCAGCTTATAAAGGAGCAACATTTGTGGTCATGGAAACCCAATAGACTCGTGGAAGACATAATTTCCAAATAATCTCAATGAGGAACTAAATTTGTTATCTATTTCAGATTATTCTGTTACATACTGATTAATCTTGACTACTGACTACTACGTACTCCTGATAGAGATAGATGACTCACGGTGTGTGTACCCTCAACATGGAATGCTTACTCCTTCTGGTCATCTGATTCTCTCTCTTTCTCTCTCTCTCTCTCTCTCTCTCTCTCTCTCTCTCTCTCTCTCACAGACACACACACACACACACACACACACACACACACACAGAGAGAGAGAGAGAGAGAGAGAGAGAGAGAGAGAGAGAGAGAGAATAATCAATTATGGATGTAGCAATTCTGATAGACAAATTTTAGTAGCTATTTTGATATATAACTTACCATATCATTTTTTCAGAGTTTTATTCAGCCATTACTCTCATGACATACCTTCAAATAATTTCTTCAAGAATACTAGAATTCCTCCAGTAACGATGGATATGATAAAACCACCAAACAGAAAGTAGGAGAGTATGTTCGTGAATTCACTAACTAGAAAAAAGGGAATTGCAGAACAGACGTCTACTTTATGTTACATCTACATTGCAAGAACTATAGAGGTAAATTATTAAACATGCAATTACTTTATTTGATGAAAACAAAATTGAGTTTATACAAATCAAGATGAGATGAATAAGTGTTCACTTTGATTTGCATGAATAATATTTCTAACAAAATGTTAAACAGAGAAAACAAAAAATTCTGAGTTATATGATGAACTCCTACCCATTGAATCAGTTTCCAGTACCACAGAAAATTGTCTGTTAACCAACCCTATGTAAGCCATCCATCGTAGACATAGAACCAATATCCATATCAGATAAAGAAAGAATCGAATGGTACAAACAGATTCTCCAAACGTGGGATCTGAAATATACAACAAAGTAAACGCAGAGAACAAACCTGCGACTGTTGTATTCTAAATTCATTGCCAGCTGTCTAAAATCAAATTCTAAAGTTAAGTTTTCTTTCGTCATTTGTTCGCATTTCATTTTCCGAACGAACGTAACTTTAACATTGTCATTTGTTCACAATTCATTTTTATAATTTTACCTTCGTCAATTGTTTGTATTTTATTTTCATAATTCAACGTTACTTTTGTTATTTGATCGCATTTCATTTCAATTTTCAAAATGTAACTTTACCCTTGTCATTTGTTTGCATTTCATTTTCAAAATTGTCATCAGTTTTGTCAGGTTCTGCCGTAATCCTTTCCGAATATACCTCTGTTTGTTTCCAATGAAGAAAAGTATTGGTTAAAGTAGCAACAATTTGGACTGCTGCTATACCCCAAAATATGTGTTTCAGTTCCATTCCCCTTTGATAAAGCACCTGAAGAAAATCAATATTCTAACATTAGATATGGAAAACATTTTACATATAGTTACAGAATCCACAACGATCTATTAGCTTAGAATATCTTTTATGTAATTATCTATACTAGAGTGGTAAATCACCATTAGTTTCAATGCCTAGTCGTAGCCTGTTCACTCAATTTATGTTATCATATGAGGAAATCAAATAAAGGACTAGACTGTTTCGTTATAGTCACATTGGCCTCCACCAATCACAACATAAAATGACAGAAAATAAAATAGGATTAACTGTGTGCATCTCTTCTGTGAATTACAAATAATATCAAAATTACATTGCTATATCTAAGTTCCGAAATGTTAGGTACCTTAACTATCAAAAAGGCAACAGCAGATGAGTCGAATGCTCCGTTCAGAACCGTAACAAAAAAGCCCTTGCCTTTCCGAATATAAGATATAACCTGCAAATGCAAGATACAACCTGCAATGAAATATATTTTGTATTCACAATAAACAAAAGATAACTCATATTACAGAAATTCTGCTTAGTATTAAACTTGTTTGTTGTCTATGGTACTAAACAGAATTATTTGGCCATCAATCATATCACAGTCACTATAATGTATATGTATGTAACTTAAACTATTCATTGACATGTAAAGAGAAGATTAAAGGTTACCAATCTCATAAATCCTATAAAGAATACAAGATTATGAGTAGGACACGCACGGTCTCCTGGACACACCAAAGGTAGGATCAGGTGCCTAGGAGGAGTAAGCTTTCTGTTGACGAGTCACATCCGCTGTGAGCATTTTATCTTCATCTGGTAAACGGAGTAATCCGTAGTCAAATTGAATATGTAAAGAACTGTTTAACAATTAGTATGAAACAGATCACAAGGCCTTCAATCTAACGTAGTATTTGCCAGTAAATTCATTACAACTATTGATAATATCAAACGAGACTGTCGAAATCTTTGTAACTTATTTGTCAGTAGCTAACTTCGATTTAGAAATTTATCATACGTAGAACACACCCTCGTGTACCGAATCAGGTGATAGACAGTCACAACATATGCAGGGGATAATGGAATATTATTACATTAATATGGACAGTTGATGATGGAGGAGCTGAAATCATCCCGTTTATCATAACGTTTAGTTGCGAGTTTGCCGTTAACGTCTATGTTCAATAGAATATCCCAATATGAAGCAGATGAGGAACAGACTTTGTGATGATTTCGAGATCACTAGGATACATCGGAATAGCATATGATATGAAAATTGTTAATAGACAAAACGTCTTCGATATTCTAAATATTGAGTTGAAGGCCACGGCAAGATATTTTTGAATAAATTTCTGCCTAATAAGAATATGAAAACAGGTCGGCTAATAAATGAGCACAGTTCGTGTCCATGGAGAATTCTACAGACTGTTGGAAGAATTGATCAACAAAGCCCACGTAAATGTAAATATTTTCAATGAAGAACTACATCATCTCATTAATATATAATCACTACGTCCAAAGAAATATAAAGAATTCAGATGACATATTTTATTGGTTTTGTTTTCTTGGTAACGATGACGTGCGTTATTGAAGGTATTCCGTTCAGTGCAGAAATAGTACGTCAAGTAGACTGAATACCGGTCTTATGATTAAACAAGGGATGCTCGTCATGTTAGTTTAATCAACGGCCGTTTGTTTCACGATCAGGTTGTCTTACGTTCAAGTATCTAATTTGACAGATTTGTAACATTTAGTCGCTGAGTAAGTAGCACATGTGTGTGTCTTCTATTTCAAAATCACTCGATCAAATTAGAAGCGTTGAGTTTAGATAGTGTATCTTTTAACCCCTTAAAACTGAATGTTTTCGCAATTCATAATACGAGGTTAGGAACATTTAAATGTGTATCTTTTAACCCCTTAAAACTGAATGTTTTCGCAATTCATAATACGAGGTTAGGAACATTTAAATGTGTATCTTTTAACCCCTTAAAACTGAATGTTTTCGCAATTCATAATACGAGGTTAGGAACATTTAAATTCCACTCGTGTTTACTCCAGTATAACAGTGATCAAACTCATAACTCCTATAAAGGATACACAATTAAGAGTAGGGTAAACACGGAGCCCCGGACATACCAGAGATAGGATCAGGTGTCTAGGGGGAGTAAGCATCCACTGTCCACCGGTCTCATCCACCGTGTGATATGTCACACCCACACCTATGTTGTTAATGATTTCCACTTTGTTAATATCTTACAATTCCACTTTGATGCAGTGGTATATGTACATTGAATCATAACATGATCTAACGGGTTTGTTAAGGAATGATCCACGAAAAGTGGGTCCCAATAAAATTCAGTAATGCTGCTCTTAAATTTATGTGTAATCTTTTATTTCCATCGCCCGATTCGTCTGTATGAGTTTCAATTAAAATACTTTTTCTTTTCATCAAAGACTGTCCATATTTGTGTACTTGTATATATTTTAGAACAAAAGATAAGGTTTCATATATATATATATATATATATATATATATATATATATATATATAAAGCACTAAATAATCACAACTAGGTACTGAAAATTTTCGCCCCAGCCCGGGGTCGAACCAGCGACGTACGGCACCCACCGCCTAGCAAGATTGTCAAACCAGTGCGTAAGTCAACTCGGCCACAACACAACGACTTCCCTAAAAAAGGAAGCTTTGTTATGCTCCTAAAGCGCTACTTATATATATATATATATATATATATATATATATATATATGTATATATATTGTACATACTCAAATTTGGTTTTGGAAAGTATTACTCTAAAAAAAATACTTGCGTGCATGTCTGTTATGATTAAAGCCAATCCACTAACACCGACCAGTGTAAGTTCAGGGAAGAACAGCCAAGGGATATCTGGAGAAACAAAATTAAACAAAGACTTGTATTGGTATCAAAACGCGACATAATTTACCGATAGCATGTTGATTATGTGAGGATACAACGAGAGAGAGAGAGAGAGAGAGAGAGAGAGAGAGAGAGAGAGAGAGAGGACTGACCAGTGGAAGTGAAACTCATAAGAAGTAGACCACATGGATAAATGCATCTGGAATGAAATTGAAAACAATTCTTATAAGCTATATGAAAGTACAAAATGTATGCTGGCGTGTAGGGAATTCGGAGAAAAACGGTATTCCTTCAGAAACTGAACAGCGATCTCCAATTTTTAATGCGTAATCATTGCTTTATGTATATCCAAATCGTTTTAGTGTGAATCTTTTTAATTCCTAAAACGTAAAATTTCAATGTCTTTCTTTGTTACGAAAATCACGTATTTTAAAGATGATCTATATACAAGCTGTAAAAATGCCAGGGACATAAAAAAATACATTCATACACACGTGTACTTCCTGTCAGTATGACACGATTAAAAGATATAGGTGCTGTACAAATATTACCGGTAACACACACGGGTCATAATATATATATGTATGTAAATTTTACAGTCTGGGATAATCTAGAAATAGTAAACAATGTGTACAACGTCATTTTAATTAACATGCGTTATCAAAAATTTATAATTGTTCTTTAGAATGTTAGTTGAAGCGCCAATCTAAATCCAATTTGTATATGCAATTTAAGAACTGGTTACCCGATCGACCACAACTATCTTAATCCGGCCCTAATTCTGACTGTAATTTGAAATAAGAAAAATCTTAACATTTCAAACAGTCGTGTTGTTCAATGTGTAAGGTAAACACAACTAATCATAAATTTAGCAGTATATTTAGGCTTTACGGCACAGGGGCTAAGCCCGTTTTGGGCCCGAACTCTGTAATACCATAAATATAGAAAGGGGTCTAACTCTGACCCAGATAAAAACAACAACAACTAACCACTCGCTTTAGATGCCTCAAAAATCAGAAAGTAGGTGTGACATGCATCTCCTTGAATAGATTAATGTTTTAACTACTTGCATGCCATATTTCAAGCCACATGTTCTTAAAATAACAGAGATATACGTCATCATTCTCTCGATTTCACGTGTTTAATTTTACTAGGACCTTTACCGGTTCAGGTTGGTTTCTCGCCTATGACAACAGCGAAATTCAGACTAGTATGGAAGATTTCGGACTTATCAATAACAATTTCACACCAATTTGTTTCTAATAATCTAAGTAAATGATTTCACAAACACGCGGAGTTTTTGGGCTATTAATTTTCATTTTGTCTTTCTAGATTACAAAGAATGCTCGTCTTAGCATCTGTCTAAATAGCTGTAGAACTGTAGCTCTCTGAAAAAAATATTTTGACGGAACAGAGAGCTGCAGATCCACACCTTATAAAAACCTTCGATTTACGGCGCACAAAAAGCTGCACACGGTTGAGACCTTATATCGTTGTATTTTCTTGAGTTGCTGTCTCATAAATTCAATATTAAAAAAATTCTCAACATATTTTCCTACTATACTTGTGTCCAAACATATATACCTTCAAATATTCTTTAAAGCCCCATACGACCTGAAAACTCCCAGCTTCAAATGCTCCATGTTAGGTAGCCGGTCAATTCGAATCCCGGTCAATTTCCATACTTGCACAATAACGTCTAGATGTGAACTAATGTCCCCGCAAATAGTTTAGCTAAATATTTTAAATAATATATCATCCCAGTGCCTTTAAATACTTATTATTCAAATAGCTAAACTCACGGCAATGCAGCTTTCATTAGTCTGGTCCGGTCTCCATCCTTGCCACACGAGTGTTGAGGACTTTAGTAGCATTTTCATGAATCAAGAGCTTATTTTACCTTTAGAAAAACTATATTTGTTAATTTCTATAAATAATTCGTGTTGATAATAAATGAAGAGGGGATACATAACTAAGAACGAATTTGATGAATAGAAATCAACAAAAACAGGGTTCGAATACACAATTTCTGAGTTGCCCAATAGTTCTTTCCCTTTGCGGAACTCTTACGCACAGTGAGGCGCAAAACATACTATCATCCAAACGCGGTGGGTACAAATGCTTACCGCTGCCTTCATATATTGCCTAAAGGATGATTACCAGACATCGTGCAACCACCCAAACTGCAGGGACACACAATATTAGTAAGTTTATTAGTATTTAATAATCAAATAGCTCAAACAAAAATCGATAATCACCATTTTTCTTTGATTAAAATATCGCTCATGGAGAAGAGGAAATAAAAAATAATTTCATATTAAATTTCATGACCTAATTCAATCAAATATTATTCTTGATATGGTCAGTTTAATGTATACTAACGGCTGATATAAACAAAATTTACGCTTTCATCACTGTTATCCGTATTTACATAGCTAATGTATAGCATATGTATACATCTTGTACCCATCCAAGCGTTCAACAGAACAATGAAAGTACTTCTATCACAGAAGAGCTGATATCTCGGAAGTTGCGTATTGACCGGCTACCTACATGTAACATGGCTACGTCAAGAAACGAAATCATTTAAAGCTGGGAGTTTTCGGATCGTATGGGGCTTTAATGAATATTTGAAGGTATGTTTGGACACACGTATAGTAGGAAAATATGTTGAGAATTTTTTTATACTAAATTTATGAGACAGCAACACAAGGATACAAGGATATTAGGCTTCAACCGTGCGCAGCTTTTTGTGCGCCGTAAATCGAAGGTTTTTATAAGGGCTGGATCTGTAGCTCTCTGTTCCGTCAAAATATTTTTTCAGGGAGCTGCAGTTCTGCAGCTACAGTCGAAATGGAATTTGACAGTTTTACGGAAAATGCTAAAAAAAAGATACAACGTTATACATCTCTCATATTCCAGAAGGAAAACCAGCCATTGGGACATTTTCATTTAATTAGAATTAGTTTATTTCAACACAGAATTACTAGATATCAGAGCCATCATAGCACGTTTGTATTTCAAGACCTCTGGTGGGTGTTGTATCGTGATTCAACGTTAAAAACTGACATACCGGGGGGGGGAGTGATAACGATATACGATTAATGTTTATTTTCTAACTCTACATAATTCGAAACAAACATTTTGAAAAGATGATAGTAAACCATAATAAACTTATTTATTTGTCTTAGTTACATATCAAATTGCTATATCTAAGATAGAAGCACAAAAGTTGCAACATATTTCACCCCCATTCATAGTATATGAAATCCTTCAGCAGTTGTCGTATTTCAAAAGGACTAATTTGCACAACAAAGAATACGCCTAATTTTAGACTTTACGTACATGAAAACAAGCCTCGTTTTGGTTGTCCCCAGTCTTCGATGTAGAGTTCCAACAACAATTGATAAGGTAAACAACACGACACAGGCAACACTAAAGAACATGTTGAGATACTCCTCCTGATCGGGACATGCGTCGGATGGGTCCCTGGTTCGATTCCCAGGGCACAGATTCCTGTACAGTCCAATTTCCTTGTAAACAAAAACCATCGAGCTCCAGCCAAATTGAATTCCGCTGAGCAAAGTACATTCCACGATCGATAGGAGAACTGCAATAAAGAATATACATACTCACGTTAACTAGATTTATCTGCAGATACATTTTCGGTACTTTCAGTACAAAGTGGACCAACTCCATGTAATTAATAAAACAATATGGTGAATATAACGCGGTGATAATGCTCATATTCTATATAAATGGTCAAGAAACATCAAAGTATGAAGTGATTGTAGGTAATTTACTGTAGATCTAATCAAAATCAAACTTAAACTGTACAGGATTTCAGATAGACTTGCTGAAGTCTCTATGTTGTTTTTATTACTTTATCATTTTGTCCAAATTTTACTGTATTTCAGAAGTCTAATATCTGATCTCTATCATACTTAATGTTACTAAACATAGATGTTTGATATTATTATAACGTATTAAAGAGATAATTGATTATTAAACATAGAGACTTGATCAAGTCTAGATTTCAGATTAAATATTCAATTTCATATGATTTTCCTAACCATTGATATATTGCAATCGCATACTTTTGCATTAGCTCTGACGTAAATGTATTTAATGGGTGTTTCAATTTTAAATTCATGACCCATATGAGTTTGTTCTGCGATAAAATAAAGCTACATGTAATACCGCATTACCAAATTTAATCTGTGATTTTGCAAGCATGTTCAAATATACTTGACCATGAACTATTTCGTTTAGATCAGGGATTACATTCTTACACATTTCTTTTCTTGAATTGCGGCGGAGAATCTTGTTTAGCTTGGCTAGCCGGATGAAAATTTAATTGTTCAAATCGTACATATATGCATTGCAAATGGTCGACCGGTTTGCGGTTACAAATATTCGTTAGGAATTTGATACAAGAGAGCCTCATATTTCTAGTTCTTCACATCAATTATTATACATATGGAGTATTTAACACTATATCACATGATCAGGACGACGATAGAAAAGAGGGCGTATCATTTTAGTCGCACACGGGAGAGTGTCGAGCTGTCACCTCGTTACACGAATACAAGCAATACATCACTGCATCTATTGTAAAGTTACAATAAAACTCATCCATTTTGTCTTCTTTTAGTATATTCTCATTTCACAAAAGATCGAAATGAATCGCGAATATTAGGTAGTATTAAAACAGTTTTCTCACGATGACATCTTTTAAAAACAAAATATTACTATATAAATCTGAGTGTGAACTATTTTTTTTAATTCGTCCAATCTATCTTTTTTTATTTCAATAACGCATTGTAAGGCCTATATTGTACATATCTTATTGTTACAATTGCACAAAAACTGGTGGACGTTGCAAAATTGTAATAAAAATGTTCAGCAATGTAAATATGGGCAAACTGTAGACGATTTGAGAAAATGATCGGCTTTTGATTACAAAGAGGTGCTTTTTTTTTTTTTTTTTTTTTTTTTGAACTTTCTAGTATATTCTTTTTATTAAACATGAGAAAATAGGAAAAACAATTCCTGTAGTGAAAATTTGCGCTGTGTATGTAAGAAATTTGAACTGTAATTCATTGTACAGCATACATGCACAGTGTGTAGATATAGAGGAATTGTAAATATTCAGGTAGAGGGCACCATTACCAATTTTTGTGTAAATAATAGTACACGCGTACGAAGAGATCTACGTGTCTCTCTCTCTCTCTCTCTCTCTCTCTCTCTCTCTCTCTCTCTCTCTCCATGTATATACAAACCAGATCAACACTCAGTTACAGCTGCGTGGAATGTTGTCGCGTCTAGTCAAGAATAAGTATCATATCAACACACCATGCCCGAATTTCCAAGGTAGGGGCATTTTCTACATGTTTTAAAATACAGACAATTATTATTCTATATAAACCCCAACAAAGGATACATGTTCATGTATGTCAGACCTGTTTTTCTACCTGAAGAGGGATTTAATCGTGCATGTTTATATAAGCAAATCTGTAATATTTCAATTTACATTTTGGCTTGAATAAAGTTGAACATGTATAGTGTACATATGAACCCTCATTCAAAAACCCTATTTGACACTTTCCTGTATTGTTTGACACCGACATGACAGAGAAAGTTGGACATTGTAATGACACATTCCAGTTTGAGTTACTTTTTTTATATAATGGACAGGTTGTTTGCCACATTTACCGTTCATGTAGGTGATGGTAGTGCTGGTTCTGTGTTCCTCAGCGTCTTTAAGATAAGACTAATAATAATAATAATAATGAATGTAATACGAAACAATGATAGAACGTAATATTAAAAGTCGCATTTCACACACACTATATATAGATATAGATATAGAGATAGATAGATAAATAGATAGATAGATATATATAAATAGATAGGTATAGATAGATATATAGATCGATAGATAGATAGATACATGTGGAGGGATAAACATATTTGTACATTAGAAATCTGTTTCTGGTGCAATTCATATGGACGTAATGGAAAACGTATTTGGTCAAGATATCGAATTTCAAATGTTCCGGAGAATATTTACATGTGTGTTTGCTACTCATTGTTACTACAGTAACTTTATTTTGAATATATTGTACGTTTTTGCTTGCATGATATGAACATTTATTTTAACCTTTTACATTTAAATTTGAATTTTAAGACATCCAATCCATAAAAAAAATTCAGAAAAGATCAATATATGTAGCACTGAATCTTTTGTGTAAGCAATGTCAAAGCTTTATGAGATAAAGATGGCGGTGAGAAAGTAGATGACGCCCTGATTCATCCATAGTGAATTAGATATTCTTATATGAGTTATTTCCCTTTGTAGAAATTCAGCAAATATTAAATATTTTCAGCATTTTTAAGGTGACCTTTAGTTTTTAGTTTTCTTTGCATATTTTATAAGATCATAGTATAACAAGTCCTTTTATTGCGAGATTTCTTAGGAAATTATACTCTGATTGACTGTATGTGCTAGAAATGTATTTTTCTCATATGGATGAATATCAATTATTTTTCATTTGATACCAAGTTTTGCATTACATAGCAATCAATTTGTGGGGGAAAGGGATGTTTTGCGGATCGGATACCTTAAACATTCATTGTTTATCATCACTGAAATAACATACACCACGGGGATTCATTATTTAAGGATTAAGTTCCTCCGCATATGACCTGTTTGAGCTGAATTTTCTTCTTCAGAAAACAGAATTTGGTCTAAATTATACATTTTCTGCCTTTTGAATTAAACATTCAATCTCTTGCCCTTTCAAAAAATAAACATAGGCGGACTAGTGAAAAGAATTCCAGAAGAAAATAAAAAAAACCTGAAGAGTAGTAAGAATGATTTAAAGTGAAGAAGACTATGGAAGGTAAGAAGTAGAGACGTTTTCTATAGTCATCTGGCCCAGATAGGTGACCATGGTAAGTTATTGCATGATAATTTTGTGGTAGTCAGAAATCTGCCTTTTGATTATCATAGCAGATTGGTTGATTTGAAAGGGCTAACAAAAATGCAGACTCAATTCAGTAGCAACACATGCAGATTGTATAAGTTCGCCTTTGGAGTTTTCCGAAATTCAATTTTGCTACCAAATTTTCTTAGTGTTTTTTATTTAGGTTTCAAGTTTTGTAATCACTGTTATATGAATCGGGATAATTGACAAGTATCTTTCTCTGAGCATTGTCATACTCTCAACCACCTAATTCTACACGATATTCGGATAAAGTCAAATGCATTTCCATGTTGCTCAAGAATTATATCAATTTTAAGTTCTGACTTGTTTAGATCATCGGAGTTAGTGAATGTTTTTCTACAGGTTGGATAAAACATCCCCCTTTAGCAAGGTGAAGATAACGAACAGTGATCAATCTCATAACTCCTATAAGCAATACAAAATAGATAGTTGGGCAAACACGGACCCCTGGACACACCAGAGGTGGGATCAGGTGCCTAGGAGGAGTAAGTATCCCCTGTCGACCAGTCACACCCGCCATGAGCCCTATATCCTGTTCAGGTAAACGGAGTTATCCTTAGTCAAAATCAGTGTGCCAAGAACGGCTTAACAATCGGTATGAAACAACCAAATCAATATACTGAACTTTACTTACAGTTGTCCCGTGGATATCTAGGTTAGAAGGGATAGGTCCTCGGTAGCTTTTGCTTGTCGTAAGAGGCGAATAATGGGGCAAGAAAATCATTGCCCCGTGGGGATCCAGGCTAGAATAGGTCCTCAGAACCCCTTTGCTTATCGCAATAGGCGACTAAATGGGTCGGTCTTTTGGATGAGATCGCATAAACCGAGGTCTCGTTTCACAGCAGGTGTGGCGTTATAAAGATCCCTCCTGTTCAATGGCCGTAAGCGCCGATCATAGGCCTAAATTTTGCAGCCCTTCATCGACAATGGTGACGCTTCCATATAAATAAAAAATTCTTGAGCAGTACGTTAAACTATATACAATCAACCAACTAATTTATTGTGTTATAGTCACTTTTATTGTATGCAGAGTTTTTTTTAAATGTCTTCTACTGTTTTTGTCACACACTTTACCAGTTTGTGGTTTTTCCTTGTACTTGAGCTCCTTTCTTACAGAACAGACATTTCTGGGCGGGGAGAAGTGTGGATAGTGAACACAGGTTGAGTGAACGTCTCTTAGTCGTACAGTTCACTTGACTCGGCCCTATTTCGTCAATGATCAAGTTTTACTTCTAGTAACTAATATTTGTAAATTATTATAACCCCAGCGATAGAAACCATGTAAGGCACCATTTAAACCTAGTAAACAATCTATGCCTTTATTATTCTTGGGACTGTCCTTTGTGAGATCTTTATAAGTAAGCTGAAAATATTGTTCAATATTACGTATGACACTATATTTATATTTCATAAATTAGTTTATTGTTTGTAATATGTCATATCTCAATAATCGAACCATTATTTATCAGGGTCCCCCCATTTTTGCATTGTATACTCAAAAGTAATCCACGTGCTGTCTTTTTATTGATTATATACATTTATGGGCTTCCATACATCAGATATATCGTGTGAGGCCATGAGGCTTCGGAATGTGGACAACGATTTTTATTCAACTCAATATTGCATATGTATCATGTAAAGATAATGTCTATGGATTATAGTATCTAGGAATGAACCGTTTTTTATACTGTTTATTTAGTATTGAACATGTTCATTGGTACATGTTATTTTGGGAATATAGTATGTAGATCTACACTGTATAATTTCGTAAGACATGAACTTGTAGACATTTAAAAATATGTATCACTTTCCATAATACCCTATCTTCTATTTTTTATTCGTATTTGTCACCCCTTTCCCGTTGTTTGTGTTTACAATGTGTCGTCTTTAATACGGCATGGAACACCGTAACAGCCATGTTGAATTTGCCAAAAATTTTATAAATTCAAATGACCATAACTTCAAAACGCCCAACATAAATTTATCAAACAACCTTCATTTACCTTTATTTTACGAATCAACATTTTCAAAAAATCATAGTGTAGAAAAATCTCTAGAGGGGGGCGAGTAGGTAATGTGTTACTGGCCCATGGTCTATATACATGTAAGTTAAATGCATTCCCAAAGTAACATGTACTACATTGTACCTATTGCATGTTCTATACTAGATAAACAGTATGATAAACGGTTCATATCTAGATATTATAATCATAGGTCCTATCTTTATATGATATACACAACCTTGAGTTAGTAAATATATCTTTCAACAAAGAAATCACTGCCCACATTTCCATGTCGTCTATGGAAGCCCATTAATGTATATGATTAATCAAAAGAAAGCACATGGGCTACTAAAATTATACATACAAATGGAGAAAACCCTGATAAATTTATGAATTACTTGGTTTAATGGATTATATTCTACAATTGTAAAATAGATAAATGCAAGGTGAAGATAACGAACAGTGATCAATCTCATAACTCCTACAAGCAATACAAAATAGATAGTTGGGCAAACACGGACCCCTGGACACACCAGAGGTGGGATCAGGTGTCTAGGAGGAGTAAGCATCCCCTGTTGTCATATTGTCATATATTGTCATACGTACATATAGAATGAAACAACTTTTCAATTTTCAGATAACTTCTAAAGATATCACATAGGAAAAAACCATTTTTAAATCTTGTACCTGGAAAGTTAATCTATTTCAAGCTCCTATCAACATCAAGAATAAAATTGCATCATACATTATGGAAAGAATGTAGAGGATAATGACATAAAATCTTTCAAAAGATTAGAAAACACAGTCCCAAGATTGATAAAGACATAGATCATTTACTACATGTAGCAAGGAGCTTTAAATGGTGCATTACATGACTTCTATCGCTGGTGTTATAATAATTTACAAATATTAGTTACTGGAAGTAAAACTTGAGCATTGAGGAAGTTGCGCCGAATCAAGTTAACTGTAAGAAACGTTCACACAACCAGTGTTCACTATCGGCACTTTTCCCACTCATAAATGTCTGTTCTGTAAGAAAGAAACCCAAGAACAAGGGAAAAAATGCAAACGGGTAAAATGTGTAACAAAACCGTATAAGAACCCCTTAAAACTGACATGAATTAATAAATATAGTATAATTCTATATGTCCGCCATATTTCTCTGCTAATCCGCCATATTAGTTGGAATTTCTATTGTTATATGTGTCGGGGTTCGCATGGTAAATAAGGGGACGAGCTTTGCTACGCTTCACTTCACATCAATGTCTTCGATTTACCTGTGCGGGTAGCTTCGACAGGTAACACGTACATCTCCGATACTAATTTATAGGACATCAAGAAGAAATGAAATCACGTTTTGGAACACCACGCAGTGCTCAAAATTTTAATAAACATAACGTACAGTAGTAAATCATTCTAAATATATATATTTGGATAAATATATATAGAAAGCCTTTTTCTTTACGTGCGTACATTTGCAGTAAATATGTCAAAACTATACAAAAATGCGGAGAAATATTTCATCTTTTATCTATTGATAAAATAGAATAAGCAAAGAGTATACAATCTATACCATTCACAATTACTTCAAGTAAAAGGCAAAGACATAAATACAACTGTACTTATAAAAATGGCATGTATGCTGGGCATGAAAACGCATCGAATGCGGACGACTATTTACCTGGGCCTACTCGTAATATCTGTAAAGGACCGCAGATGTACGTGTACACTTGTCGAAAATACTCTAAGTAGTAGTAAAACTCCCTTTATTTGCATAATCCATGAAACAAAACGATAAACTCCATTTGCATTCCAACAGTAAACAACATTGTCCATTGTAAAGACTGCGACACACTTAGCCCGTGCCGATCAACTATCTTCAATCAGGGTAAGTATTAGAGTATAATATTACCCTGTATTGTGCATGAATCCTTATACCATATGATTTACTGGTCAGAGTATTGCAGATTTATAAATCAGGAAATCATTTAGGTACATAAATTTACATATACAACACTGTACGAGTGTATGGGAGGAGAGAGAGAGAGAGAGAGAGAGAGAGAGAGAGAGAGAGAGAGAGAGACGATGATCTTGTAATAATCGTGCTCTTATTAAGACAAATGATATCGTTAATTCAATAAAAAGAAAACAGTACTAGTAACTCAATATTGCTCTCATTAATTGATAATACATATTTATTTGATTCATTTAAAGCACGCATTGATTAAAAATTAAACATATTTTTAAATAATGTTATTTTCAATTACTTCATTTTATGCTAATTTGGCGCTCAATAGATTTTATATATCTATGCCATTTTGCGTTATTACATTCTGCGTCGAACTCGACGCAAATTGTACTAATGCAAAATGTAATAATCGAGTTTATCATATTATGCGTTGTTATCAAACATCAAGGGGAGAGGACAAGAGTGTCTGTCACCCACCTTTAATAACAATATCCATTTTTTGTTAGTTTGTAATGCAAGTAAAAGATACATTGAGTGACAACCCGTCCCCCACTTACCCCAGCTTGAAAGTTCTGATATAATAGTAGAAGACACACACCACCACCAATTAAGAAAATGAAGATATGAGGCACTCATAGTAGAGGACTCTAACCACCCCATCCCACCCCCAACGATTGAAGAAAATGAAGTGTAGGGGGAAATTATTGAGGTAGTCAAAGTAAAAGACTCTTTAACCCTTCAACCCACATTAGGACTTTGAACATCAAACAACACATCTTGGTTTGTTTGGGTGTTTTGTTTTATTTTATTGCTGTTTTCGTTCATCTTTTTTAATTGTTATTTGGAATGGCAAGAAATTTTGAAGAATCCAATTTTCCATTTTTTTCCCTGTTGTACCCCCCCCCCCTCATGAAAAATGACGATACATGTCTGGTTATTACATGTACATTTTGTTTTGAAACACATGCATGCATACTAATTGTATGGTGCATGTAGAATTGCACCCTTTACCAAGTTTTCCTTCATTTACACAGTGTAAGGAATGGTAAACCAAATCACAAAACAAAATGCATAAAGACCAAGATATTTTCAAGCGTAGGAACTTCATTCATGAATACATAAATACATGTATTCAGAAAAATCGCATGCATGCATTGCAGGGTTATAGCATTTGTGTGTTTTAACGTTTCTGTAACATGCCATAATGATTACTTTCAAGTTTGAGTGTAATTTATTCATAAATATTTTCATTTCGTAGATCTGGCGCAATGGCCATATCGCTGTACGTAGAAATTTCAAATTCAAATGTATTCCATAAGATGTTAATATGCACAAATCAGTAAAATTCGTGTTCAGCTTTTATTTGATATGATACAATGTCAATATACTGTAATGCATTAGTAGGATATGCAGAAGGCAAGAGTATAAACATTTTCTTTTTTTATTATCAGTATCAATATTTATATGATCACGAAAAAACATTATATAATTTATATCCGGATTCATTTATACCGATTTAGATATCAATAAAAACAAAGCTGCATAGTTTGGGAGAGGGGTTTCTAACGAGTCTGATGAAATTAAAAGAAGGAACCCAACATTTGCATTCAAACTAGATATACTTCAACATGAATTCATTTCTGCTCTGACTGAAAGCATGATTCTAAATTCGGGAACGAATCTTGCATACAAAATAATTAATAGGGGAACACATAAATTCGAACTCCTTTGGAATTTAATGAAATGTAGATATGCATTTTTCTTTCAACACGAATTGATATGTTGTTTCAGGCACGAAAACAGGGGGTTGGGGTGGGCAGGAAGGCTGGTCTGCTTTTTTTGACAATTTACTTTTTTCCCGTTATTCTAACATACAAAGTCAGTATTTTCTACATGCACAGTTCAAACCAATATATTTTTTAAAATTTGTAATGAATTCAATTATAAGCATCAACTCCTGTAAGTTTCCAATATATTGTCAATCACAAATTTTTAAATAGCTGGAAATTTTTAATGCTTGAAAGCTTACATTTATATAAGTGATCAATTTTCTTTCCTTCTGTGAAATGATATATTATAAATCGAAGTAGGACGGTCGCTCTCTCTCTCTCTCTCTCTCTCTCTCTCTCTCTCTCTCTCTCTCTCTCTCAATGAATATGGACATACAGAGACCGTAAATAATTATGTGGTTCCAAAAGAGAGAACAAAACTATATTTTCATTTATAAATTTCCTTTCATATGTGTCTTTGTGTAATGAACAGTTTATTATGGATTGCAAACGTAATACAAGCATTTGCACACAGTTGTATATTTTCGATCATTATTCCCTTATTTGTATATCCAAGTTTGTATATGATCATCGAGAAATTTTGAATTGTGTACCCAATATATCCAACCAGATATTATATTCCCCATTTCTATAAACTGCAAAACCTCGAACAGACAAGCATTCAAGACAGGAAAATTTTTCGACTCTGACATCTCCCCTGCTTGAAGACACCCTGTTTGGCACGGGTGAAGTGTGTCGCAGTCTGTATAATGGAATGAGAACGTGTTGTAAAGTTCTAACGAGATACAAATGGAGTTTATCATTTTGTTTGGTGGATTTATCAGAATAAAGAGAATCTAATATTTTCGGTAAGTGCACATCTCCGATACCTGTTGAATAGGCGCCCGTATTTGATACTTTTTATGGCGATTGTACCTTGTGCATTGCATATTATGCATATGGCATGCACCTTTATTTTGCAAGAATTGATATAAATAATGTATTTTATGCTCTTTGCCTATTCCATTCTATCAGTATGTAATTGGCAAATGATTTATCCGCATTTATTTTATTAGAAAATGCAAATACTTGCATGGACTTAGAAGTATGCAAGGAAAGCTTTTTTTTCTTTGCATTTTTGTCTAACTTATCTAAACTTCCAGAATGTTGCATTAGTATACAATCAATATTTTGTAATTTTGAGCAAAGCATAATGTTTTAAAATGTTATTTTATTTGTTTCTCATTCCCTATATATTACTATCGGAGATGTGCACTGGTCGAGTCCACCTAGAAAAATCACTCAGGTGTGACAATCACATTTGGGGTATATACGGGTAGAGTAAATTAGGCTACCTGAAAGAAATATGGCGGATAAGATGAGAAAGGTGTACGTATTTATTAATTCATGTCAGTTTTAAGAAACCTGCAAATAATAAAAGTGACTATGATACAATAAGTTGGTTTTTTGATTGTATTCTGTTTAACATCCCTCTCGAGAATTTTCATTCATATAGAGACGTCACCATTGCCGGTGAAGGGTTGCAAAATTTACGCTCGACGCTTACGGCCTTTGGGCAGGGAAGTATATTTATCGTGCTACACCTGCTGAGACACGGGGCCTCGGTTTTTTGCGGTCTCATCCGAAGGACCGCACCCCATTTATTAACCTCTTACCAGAAGCAAGGGGCACTGAGGAATTATTCTAACCCGGATCCCCACGGGAATAAATAAGCAGTAGATAATTTGAATATGTATAAATGTACATGTATAAGAATGACCTCAATACTCCTTTGGTTATGATATATTTTGTAACGTATTCTTATTCAAACAAAATCTGTATTTGTTTTGAAATATTTGTTTCAGACCACCTCATAGCAGTGGAAATGAAGAGAGTGATTTACAAATTGCTTTAAAGATTCGCTATCTCTCTGCACAGACTGACCTGCTACAGACTGAGGTGGAGTCAGGTAAAAAGATATGCTTGGATAAAAAATGATGACAATGAGGACATGATTCAGGATTTCCCTAGATATACTGAAGATGAGATCAGAGAACTTACACTTGGTGTATAAAAAAGTCAAACTAGCCAAGCAGTATACCCAAGAACATATGACGGAAGATGGACATGAGATATGGGTCGAGCAACACCAAATATGACTTCTTGCTGCGAAGATCCATAGCAGACATGCTTCCAGCAAATCTTATTTATGCTGGATTAGGTTCTTAGAGTGGGCAGTAACATCATGGTACTGTCGATGTAAATCAGGAGCTAGAGTAGTTGGAACTTGTGCACACGTTGCCAGTGTCATTTGGTATCTGTCATTTGCAAGACATTCAAATTTTAATCTCGAACTCGGAAAGAACTGGCCGCATACCGTCTCTGATGCAGCAGATGTTCCAGAGTTAGTCGACGAAAGTGATAGTGACTCTGGGACCACAGAAGAATAAGATAAACATATCACCGGTGGATAAGTGTAAAACTGTTGGAATTGTTTAATTCATTTGTAAAACGTCGCATTTCCTGATGAATGATTTATCTGTATACAAGCTGTTCATACTGTAGGTTTTTTTAAATATATATATTTGCGGTTGTATGCGATGTTGTATATGATTTTGAAAAGTGTCATTCGTGCCAGTTTTAGTCATAATACCATCAATTATTTCATGATCCGCAGTGTAAGTCCATGTGTAAATTACATTTCAATATTTAATTCACATTTCTTTGAAATAATGCTTTAAAATTTGTTATCATTCCCATTTACAGGAGAAATAGAAGTTCTTTTCACCATGTACAGTGCTGACTTCTATTTCCAATAGACTAGTAAATTAAACATGAGCTTTTTAAAATATATTTTAGAAACCAATGATACATATATCAACCATCAACAAACTAAGTTTATAAAGTACCGATTTTTATGACATCATCATATTGATGTTTTTTCTTTCTGCATAATATTTAAATTTATACATGTAGGTACCGGGAACATTAATGAATTCTCCTTAGAATTATTTGGAATAATTAATCTTTAAAAGAATTGATAATTCTTAATTTTTTAAATGCGATTCGACACCTGCTTTAGAAGATAAAACGTGATACTGATTAGAATAACAAGGGGAGGCACATAATCTTATTATAACATATTTTACCATTCGAGTGAAGAAAAGAAATATATACATGATAAACTGTACATATATATTGAGTCAAAGTGACATATAGGTCCGTTTGGTCCAGGTGTTCAATAATGTATGTACTTTGTAAAATGTTGTGAAATATTGTATTTTAAAACACATGTCACTATAATACATGTAGATAAATTACTTACTTACTTATACTTTTAAATACCTTATAAACTATAGGCTAGCAAAAAATGGGAAATTTTTGCAAAAACATACTTTTTGAAAGAACAGTGACCCTTGATTATAAATCAGTTTGTTTCCTACGTGGAGAGGGGGGGGGATTACGAGATTTGGGGCAAACACAAAATTATTCAAAATTCAAGTTCGAAAAATAGTATTATGTATGGTTTAGTTAATGATAATAACACTATAAATTAATGGAAAATAATCACGTGACAGATGACGACATGTCAAAATAACACCTTGTTTTCTATCCCATAGCCCCCCTTCGGAAATAATTAATTGATTGGTGTTTAACAATGTTAATACGACTATACTATCAAAAATTATCTGAATATGCTTTTTAATTATTATGCTTAAACTGAAAATTGAAAATCAAAGAAAAATACAGGTAACTCTAGCTCCATTAACAGAAGACGATGATTTTCTGACACAAAAACACTGAATTTTAATAAATTGAAAGCAGAATATTTTTATTTACTGAAAATGTTCTGAGTATTCGACTATTCTTCGACTAATGTAATCAACTAATAGAACTATATCATTTTACATCCCTAGCAAAACAAATGAGGGAAAATATAACAAAAGAAATATCCATACGTACGTACGAAAGGGAAGGTGCAGAATTCAACGACAAATTGATAAACAGTAATTTTAAAATGTGCCAAGTTGAGTGTTAATAGATGGAACAAAACTTTCTTCTTTATGTCAATTTTGAGACGTTGATTAAGGTGCTAATCACCTCAAATATTCAATTGTAAAATTACAAAGAATGTATAGAAGATAATAAACTTGCTTTGAAATTTGCTGGCTATCGTAAAACTGTGTTTTTTGTATTTTATTCATTATTCTTATGTAGTATAAATGGTTAGGGAATATAAAACAGAAAGTGTACAAATTAATTATGAATGTAACAGAAATTACATATCTTAAGAAAACTATTAGGACTATGCTGAAATTCCAGACGTCTTTCCTATCAAAACATGTCCCAAGAAAAGCTGATAAAATGATTGATCAGTTTTGTTTGTTTGTTTGTTTATTTTATGTCCCATCCATAATTTTTTTTACCTATATTGAGGCGTCACCAGCTGTACAGGTGAAGTACCACAAATTTAGACCTATGTTTAGCACTCAGGGCCATAGCAGTGAGGGTTCTTTAGCGCGCTAACACCTAAGTTCATATACGAAAGACCCATGATTCTCATTTGTAATTGCCGAGTGTTTGGCAAATGAGCAATTACTACCTTTGTTCACGTCTTAAGGAGCAGTCACATCACTCCGGATAGCATGCACGGACGTTGCATGGATAAAAATGATAACCATTGTGACATAATGCTGTCCAATGATGAAAGTCGTTCCCGCCGCTGCTCGGGGGCTCCTGTGATCGGTGTATGAAGCGTATAAAACGCATAATAACCGCACGATTACTGGACACGTACCGGGCAATTAATGGTCGATTAACGGACATTACCGTCTGAACATCGGAGAAGTACCTGGTTAAACGAACGTGGGACGGATGAGAAACGGATATGATAACGGACTTGCACCGGTCATGTGACTGACAAAAAAGGTATATCTTTTCAGACTTATCACCTTCGCCGACATAGTTTGATGGTGCCTTCAGAAGAAAGGTCTACACATGTTGGGAAAGGCACAGGGAAAGACTACAAGACGCCATCTACTCCCCCTGTCATTGACACTACTGGGATAGAGCAAATCGCGTAAGATTCATAGGTAGAAACCCTATCTGATTCTGGCCTAACAGATACCTATAAGGTTAAACGAACGTGGGACGCATGAGAAACTGGTATAACGTTCTTTCAACGTCAGACAAACGGACTTGTACCAATCCCGTGGACGTCTGTTTGACAACCATTATTTGCCGTTTACAACCGTTATTTGCCGTTTACAACCTTATTGACAACCGTTATTTGTCGTTTACAACCGTTATTGACAACCGTTATTTGCGTCTTGTCCGTACACATGCGGTTCGTGTCCATTATACTGGTGAAATTGAAATATACGTTTAACATATGTTAAACATATGATTAACATATGTTTTGAAACATATATGATAATCATATAAAAGTAGCACTTAAGGTAAACATATGTTTTCAAACATATGATTAAGATATGTTTATAGTATGAATAGCATATGTTTGTATCACTTTATGATAAACATACGTTTTGTTCATATGAGAATTCACATGTTTTCCTTATCATTTTCATATTATCTACATGCAAAATTTTAACACTATGTTTATATCAAACATAGGTTTAACATGCATTACACATAATTATAATATTTAACACGTATTAAACATATAATTAGGATACGCTAAACATACATTCAAAATGTTTTGAAACAGGATAATCGTGAAGAAACACACAACATATATGTTTTCGAACATTTGTTCAGCATATGTGTTGATAATATACAGTAGATAAATCTGTGATAAATAAATATATATTTTGTTTACCTGATTTTCATGATGTTGATATACATGCAATCCACGTTTACCATCTTTTGGTCATACATGTGATTTCGAAGTACCTCTCCAGAAAAAAGAAAACAATTCATGTCGTAGGGAACTAGCAGTTAAGTATGTCTCCGAGTACATATTTATTATTCAGTTTGCGCTGCACCTGCAATGAAAGCAGGAACAATCAGTACTTTTTTATTTTTACAAACACAGACCCTGGATATACCAATGATGGGGTCAGGTGCCTAGGACGGCCTTGCATCTCCTGTTGATCGGTCAACATGTCATGAACCCTATATCTTTATCAACTGGTAAATGGAGTAATTCATAGTAAAGTTCAGAATATAAAGAACGACTAAATGTTTGTACGAAACACGTCAGACAGCATGCGACCAAATGACCGGTTTTGTTTGTAAAATGACCATAGAAATTGCAAAATGCTGACTTTAAACGAGAAAGTTACCCATATAACATCAACTAATTCATCATTAGCCTGCCTAATATGCAAGTGATAATGTATTGTGTTATGTTCCACTATATATATATATATATATATATATATATATAAGCACTGAAAAGGCCACCGCACTGTTGGTTGTTTAAAACTCGAATTTTCGACGCAACCCGTCTCTTTATGAAGAGACATATATTACATAAACAAATAACACGCAAAAACGACAAGTATCGATAAACTACATTGGTGACAAGAGTGATACACTGTTGTACTGAGTGATAAAAATGGTGGTGGTTTCGTTGTAAAGCATGTTTACTGACTATGGTTTAGAGAGTTTGTACCATGGTCGGGTCGGGATGAAAATAGAATTATTCTTGAAAATTACAGAAATCAGATAAATTTAGAGGGAAAACTTACAAAACAATGTGATAATGGAATAAAATGGTGGGAAGATAATGATATGGACTGATTAAGTTCAAAACAATATTAGGTAGGCCGTACCATTGATGATTCGGATATGGTGAACAGCGAAAAATAATTATTGCCAGAAGAACACGATCAAACAACAAACAAGGTCAATCAAAAGACACAGATCTAGCATTAAAATCAAAATCAACAATCGAATAGGTGAATGGGAGAGAAGTCTAAGGAAAAAGGTACAGTATTATTTTTCAAGGTAATATATTTTTCAAGGTCAGACAAATTAAAGCCGCATTCTAGATATATATATATATATATATATATATATATATATATATATATATATATTTGTTCTAGTCCTCACGTCTTTAAAAAGTGTTAAAAATGTTCTTTTTTAGCAAATAAAATTTGAATAAATCTAAAATGAATTATTTGAAAAATACTATTTTTCCTTTATGCATATGTTCTAATGTCATTTTAGAACATACGAACCAATATAAAATGATATTCATCTTCTATTTCGGTACATGTCATTAGGAGAGCGATGTGATAATAAAAGACGATGGTAATGTTATATCAAAATATGTCTATACTCTTTACTTTATTCAAGTATGTATTATTAATATATCACGGATAGAAAAAGTAATTATTTATCTATGTATGTGTTAAGGAAGCATTTTAAACAAACTCAAAATCATTTACATTTTTATAAACAAAAACAAGAAGAATTTGAACGTACAACTATCACAAACACCTGACTGAACTTGAGTTCTTTGTTGTATAAATTCAATTTGCAATTGACCATTGACATCTACAAAATGTATGTATCCTTATATTAAAGGAAAACTAATACACGATTATTCACTTGAAATTTATATTTAGAAAACATATTAACGAATATCTATAAATCTAATCAAATCATCATGCTATCATTCATTTAGTAATCATTAATTAATAAAAGCTTTATTTTAAACAAACTTGATATCATCATTATACATAATGTATTTACGGAAATGCATGTAAAATATTTCATATTGCTTTATTTCCTTGAAATATGTCAAAAATTGATGAACATCAATAATTGCTTCAATAAATGTAAAACAAACATCTGAACATAAAATGTTTCTGTCATTTTTTACTCAAGAATCTTTTTAATATCAATATTGATATATCTTATTAACATATTCTTAATATAATGATAACCTTTAATAGTAATGGGTTTATTAATTTTGACTATGGATAAAAATATAGGACTTAGGGTGGGTGTGACCGGTCCACACGGATGCTTACTCTTCCCAGACACCTGATCCCACATCTGGTGTATTCAGGTATCAGTGTTTGCCCAAGTCTTTATTTTGTATTGTGTAAGGGAGTTATGGGATTGATCACTGTTTGTTATCAACTAATAAATGATTTTTTTCATTTTCAAAAAGCAACTGTTTCTGGTGTCAAAATAGTCTATAGTTTGCCATGACGAATGATCATGTAAAGTGTTTAAAAGTTATACATTTTGATTTTGTTGATTTCAGAAAAGTTTTGTGCTTTTATAGTTACCAAAAGGTTTTTAGAACCCACAATCGATTTACACCACTTGTGGTATTTGTTGTGGCACAGTACGTTTGAAGTTTCTCCTTCACAGCAGTTGATATTTTTGTGAGGAACAAAGATAGGGCTTTTGAGAACATTTATTGGATCGAGCAATGTATCTATGTTTGTGAAAGTTTTTGTGAAGTTTAGGGATGCCTTATATGTACTTTAATTCATATTCATTCATCCCATTGGCTGGGATATTAAATATGATTAACACTGAATCATTATTGTGAAGAATTTCATCTTTTTGAAAGGGAACTAGGAGTGTAAGTAAGATTATCAAATATGTAAGAAATGCCAAGTTCGTTTAGAATACAGTTGTAATAATGAGCCTTACAAACAAAACAATATTGCTAAAAGCTTTGTCAGCTGGAACTAAAACATATTTCTTCTGAAATCTATCTAATTCTTCGATCACTTCTGGTTTACTAATTGATATTTTCCTTGTCTATCAAAAGGGTTGCTTAACGTTGGGTTTTTGGTACAATGGTAGTTTTTTTTCTAGATTTCTGACCCCCTTGGACAAGATGAAATGGTATGGGGAATTGAAATGCTTATATTTGATTTTACAACCTGTGTCCCAATAATGTTTAATTTAGTGACCCTTTTGTTTCCCTGGACTTAAAATCCATCCACAAAGGTTACACTCGATTGCGTAGACAATGTTAAAAGCTTTAGAGGTAACATTTTCAAATGTGTTGGTACAGAAACTCTGTCGTATGAGATTACGATTAAATGAATTCCTAGTGACCTAGTGATAAGGAATATCACCGTATATCTATTATCATCAGTGAATTGTCAAATTTTCGGGACGCCCTGTCCATTCTTCAGGACGATATAATATTTACATAGAAAAGTAAGGAAACTAATACTACAACTAAACTACAAAAGCTTATCACAAAAAAAAACAACGTCTACATACTAATATTATCGAGTGTAATATGTGGCAATAGAAATGTTTGTTCCAATCGAGCGTCAATACTAAACTGAACTGACTAGTCTTACGCTGGATCAAGTCAAAAACAAAGAACGAGTTAACTAATCAGTATCCTTAAGCGGTATGTTAATTCTTTCTAATGACATATCGGTCCAGTGAGTAATATGTTCAATTATGATGTGAAGAGAAAACCAAGGAGAAATTCTGGATGCATAGATTGGGGTCATTCCGCCCCATTGGCATGAATAAACTCAATGACTTCAACAGAATTAATGTGGCCTAGCTTCCATATGTTATTACTCATTTATCTTTGTTTTACACTTTTGCCGTCTACTTGTCACGGCTTCATCAACAATACAGGGTGTCCGTAGTTCATGTTTACGCATGCAAGTTCCATTACAACCTATTGTCTAGATAAACAATTTAGCAGTAAGAACCTATGGTACTCTGAAGTTGAAATAAAAAGTATGATGGAGTTCCTCATAAACAATATCTTTGTGATCTTTGGTGATCAGGTCTTCAAACAGCCTGTTGGAATTCCCAATGGGCACGAATTGTGCTCCTTTGTTGGCTGACCTGTTTTTATATTCCTATGAAGCAGAATTTATTTTTTTTAAAAATCTTCTATGTGAGAAGAAAAACATCTCTTGCTATGGCCTTCTATTCGATATTCAGATGTATCGAAGATGTACTATCTATTAACGATAGTAATTTTCATTCATATGTCGATTCAATATATCCCAGTGAAGTTGAAATAAAAGACATCACGGTGTCGTCCACTTCTGCTTCATACTTAGATATCTAATTGAAAGTAGATATTAACGGCAAATTAACAACTCAACTATATGACAAACAGGATGATTTCAACTTCTCCATGGCCAACCTCCCATATTTATGTAGCAGTATTCCATTATCAAATGGTGTTTACATATCTCAACTGATTCGATAAGCAAGAGCTTGTTCTGCGTATGGTCAGTTTGTAAATCGAAGCAGGCTACTAAAAACAAGTTGATGGTGCAGGGGTTCCAACAGTCGCGTTTAAAATAAGCATTTCGCAAATTCTATGGTTGTTATAACGATCTAGTTTGTCAATACAAACTATCATTGGGTCAAATGTTGTCGGACGTGTTTCATACCGATTGTTAGGTCGTTATTGGCACGCCGATTTTGACTACGGATAACTCCATTTACCTGATCAAGATATAGGGCTCATGGCGGATGTGATTGATCGACAGGGGGTGCTTACTCATCCTAGGCACCTGATCCCGCCTCTGTCATATCCAGGGGTCCGTGTTTGACCAACTATCTATTTTGTATTGCTTGTAGAAGTTATGAGATTGATCACTGTTCGTTATCTTTGCCTTTCATACTTAAAAGAGAGAAATTTATATATATTTTTTTATACGTTTCATAGTACATGTTACTCATTCTCACCGTCAAATATAGGTGTAATATTGGCTTGGTGTGATAAATAAGCCTTCTATGTGCATGGATAAAGTATCCCACCATCATATTTACATGTACTATCATTTTCATTACTTTATTTTTAACTGTACATATGAGACATTCATATTTGTGAAATACTAAAACATCTACTAATGGGAATTATGAGATTAATCACTGTTCGTTATCACGAAGATTCGAATAATAATAAAATGTTGATACTGGTGTAATAAGAACTCTACAAAGCCAGACATATGCACTCGTAATAAGCATTTTCTAAGAATTCTCGTAGTGACCTTGAACTTGACCATTTGACCCCAACATCAATGTGGTGTTTTTCCTATCTTGATATATAAAGGTACATGTGAGGTATGATTTCAATCAAGCAAAGAATATGGCCAGCAAAGTGCCCCAAAACCAATATGTTTCTATCTCTCTTGATAACAAAGCTATAGAATATATTCCTTTAAATCAATCCAGCAAAATGTGATCCGTTAAGCATTTATAAGCTCTACGTTATGCGCGCTCACATATAGACACCCGATGCCATCTGTGTTTTTTCAGGAGGTCTTGTTTGTTCTACTCTTAGTTTTGTATTCTGTAAAGTTTTCATGGGATTGATGCCTTCAGTTGTCATGTAAAGAAATACAAATCTATCAAATCGTTGAAACGATAGAAATATATCGTATAAATGATTGGTCAATCGTATGAACGATTGATGAATCGTATGAACGATATCCTACAACGGATATGATGGAGTGAAAATGTCATTTAGTCAAATAAATGACTTAAAAAGACAACATATAAAACAAAATCTAAAAATAATAATTGACTGGGATATACAGGCAAGCAAATAAGGTAAAATCTTACTAGATTCAATGAGGGACATAATGACAAACAATTATAAAGATTATAGCAAAAACGGTGGTGCACAAAAGAGCCACAAGCAAACATACGTGCTGATTAAGGTATGTGTGTTGCTGCGACACCCAAGAATTGCCAGAAAAAAGACAAATTCTACAGAGTAATTGAGACTCATTTTCTAATGTGACTCTCTATAAATCAGAGATTAACAATTGAATGTTTTGTGATTAACGAAGAAAAATGCGCATCTGGTGCATCAAAATTGGTACCGTATAAGTTTTACATTATGACTCCTGGGTCGAGGCCTCTGCTGGTGGACTGTTAGTCCCCGAGGGTCTCTACAGCCCAGTAGCTAAGTACTTCGTTACTAGCTTGAAATACGGATGTATATTTAATTGCCGTTACAAAATTTAGAATTTCATTTCAAAATTAAGGATTATCTCCCTCATGCATAGCTCTTATCCTTGGACGAATTTGGCTCCACTTTTTTTGCACGCTGTTTTTGGCTATATTTAGCTCTAAAACTTCATAGTTATTTCGGATTTCAAAGATTTCGGTTGAGCATCACTGAAGAGACATTATCTGTCGAAATGGGCATCTGGTGCATCAAAATTGGTACCGTATAAGTTTTACATGTATATACAGAAATGGTAAAACAAATGACGTCATCTAAGTATTAGAAGACATGAACAATGTGAGGCAGTGCACCTGTTTTGCTATAATTTTTATAATTATGATTGGTAAGATTTATTTTTAGTTGATGTAGTTAGTTTTCTTGAAATTGTATTGTCTGGGATATCTTATGTATGACTAGTCATTATATCTCTTGTTTACTTGCCCGTATATCTCAGCCAATTATTGTTTTTAGATTTTGTTTTAAATGTTGTCTTTTTACGTCATTTATTTGATTAAATGACATTTTCACTCATATAATGTTGTTTCCCTTATTTTATGATATATGAGATCCAGCAAAAAACTAGCTGCGAATTGCCAGTTTTGACATGAGTTGCACTTAGCAAAATTTGTGGATATAAATGGTATGATGGACTGATAATATGGTAAGAACGATACATTCTTAGTTTTTTCTATTATATTCGTATCTATATATGATTTTGAAGACACCATATTAGAAAACTGCGTTATGCTAATGAGTCAATAATGTTTAATGCTCACAGTTCATCCCATTTGGTAAAATAATTTTTATCATTTCATACGATCAATTATAAATTTATATCGAATATTTAACACAGCAGACTGTAGTATGATAATCATCAGCCTGGCGTTACACGTTATGTGGCACGACTAAAACTACGTTTTATTTTATCCTAATTAGAGCTCTCAATCTTTTCCATTGCGTGGGTAGAAATATGATTACCCGTTTACCTGATCAAGATATAGGGCTCACGATAGATGTGACCGGTCAACAAGGAATGCTTACTCCTCCTATACAAATCAACTCACTGAAAAAGCCAGGGGTGGTCCTCAGTACCATTTGTTTGTCGTAAAAGGCGACTAAATGGGACGGTCCTTCGGATGAGACTACAAAAACCGAGGTCCCGTGTACAGCAGGTGTGATAAAGATCCCTCCCTGCTCAAAGGTCGTTAGCACCGAGCATAGGCCTCAATTTTGCAGCCCTTCATCGCCAATGGTGACGTCTCCATATAAGTGAGACTTTTTGAGCGTCCTGCTCAAAAATACTTTTTTGGATATATTGATCAATATCCTATCGATCAAGCAATCTAACAACGACTTTCTTGTTGTAACGTCATAACATCAGAGAATTCTCGGAGATTGTATAAAGATATATCAACTCGTATTTTGTTGGTTTATGTATAGTAGCAGTCAGAAGGATACATACATACACTGAATATTTCTATATATCAATACATATCTAACAATCTTCAAAGGAAATATAGTATATATATTATTTAGTGTATGTTTTATTTGAAATAGTTGTACATTAAGTAGTACATACATGTATCATTAAATGTATGTTTGGAGAATTCCACACGTGTAGTAGATATGTTAAATGTGTGATAGTAGTACTGCCTAATATAAATATTTTTCATCTTTTCACAAATTTATAGATGAAACTTGAAGAATCATCTAATTATTGTACATTCTATCTATTAATTATTATATATCTCGCATGGCGTTTTGTAATATTTTTAGGAGAAGGACTAGTAAGTTGTTAGAACTTGTTTCCAATCCTTGTGATTTGATCAAAATGATATGTTCAAAACAAGAAAGATCTATTAAACGTATGTTTGGATGTTGGTAAAGTAGATATAATAAGTTTATGTTTAGATAATTTTTCGAAGTGTGCTAAATCAATATGCAATAGCATGTTAATCCGAGTCACCTGTAACTAAATCAAATGTGATCTGATTGTTTTAGATCTTACTGACATAATTGAAACAACAAAACAGAGGTGTAATTAACATTACATTTACATAAAAAAGGTACATGGATAGCGTAATGCACTCGCTTCTCACCTCTGTGACCCTCGTTTGATCCCAGTAATCGGCAGTGGTTGTATGAGTACATACATGATGGTCGCCCGCTCGGACACGAGGGTTTCCTTCAGGTACTCCGGTTTCCTCCCACAATATGACCCGCTAGCGCCAACATCCGCGCAGGTAGGTAAATAGCTGTAAATAGTAATAATTGATACACGTAGATGGGTTTCACTGTTATTAGTATTTCCGACTTAAAAATAAGGACTATAGAAATGTAAAGATAAAGGTACATGTTATTGATTGATCGAATTATCTTACATATGTTTGTTACCCTTTACTGCCTCACTTGTTTACCACAACTTATTATATTTTTAAACTAATTAATTAACACGGAAGTGAGTACATACAAATTATAAAATCAAGTCAATACATATATAGCTTGTTTTTACTGCATGCGTGATACAGTTCCAATTGCTTTCACGAACAATGTACTACGTTGTCCATTCGTAATGCATTTTCAGCAAACTGGAATTTTATTTGCGATTGTGATAATTGCATTAAAGCTATCTGCTTACAACGCCTGCTTCAGAGTGTAGGTCATCGTTATGTATTCATACCTTTATACTATATAATTGTATTCTGATTATAAATGAAACATTTTGGACATTGTCTTTAATTTTGAAGGGATGTAAATGGATCTGAAAAATGCTGCACAAACTACAACAAAGTTGGTCACACCTGTGAAGGTAATTTATATTTTATGATATAAATGATAACACAGTAACGAGAATTTTAATATTGGAAGATGGAAGATGGATTTTAGATACTGAATTCTATTTTGAAATATGAAATGATTTACACTGGCTGTTTTTATTGCTAAACCACATGCATGCTCAACTTGAAGCTATCCAATATTCTGACATTCAGTGAAAAGCTGAAGAATTGTTCTATTCCGACTTTCGTTATAGGATGCAGATATTTTTCTCTCCCTTGATTTTGTGTGTATCCACCAATGTTAAGGCAAAAGGATAAATAAGGTGCAATAGCAAACAATGGATAGAACAATTCGGAGTGTTGCACAATTCAGAGATTTCTCTCTCTAAGTGTCTCTTGCTCTCTCCCCTCTCTCTACAAATATGCTACGTACATGCATCATATATGTTTTAGTGTGTTCATCTGGATATTTTGGAGACAACTGTTCATCGCCATGCAACTATCCTACCTTTGGATTCCTTTGCTTAAGTAATTGCTCATGTTCATCTACCAACTGCAACCATGTAACTGGATGTGTTTATACTACAGGTATGTACTTATGTACGCTGTTACAATTTCGCATACTTTTACCCTATACATATGGTGAAATTTGCAAATTCAAGTATGGTTTCCGTAGCAATTTACTTCTGTCCTGAATTTTATTGGAAGACCGAGCAAATATACCTTTACTTGATATGTGAATAAATTTATTCATATGCAGGTATTGCCAGTATTTAATGTTGCTCATTTCCATGTATCGATCTTGACAAAGCTCCATATTTGGTAATGATTACGCGGACAGGTGGTACTAAAACCGGATCAAACTAGTTTGCAACGAACATGCATTCATTTTGTATGGTGAAAGTAACGTCAGTTTAAAACAAAATATAAGAGGAAAGTTTCAGTGAATGTAAATATTGCTCGTTAAAATGAGAGACTTCAAGACAATCAAAATATAGGAGACAATTTTGGTAAAGTTATCATCGGGATTATTGTGTAAATTGTCATAAAAAAAATCAATGCATTGATATGCATCAGTCAATAATAACAAGTACGAAACAATAAGCCTTTTTGCAGTGAGAGAGATGAAGATCGTGAAAGAAATTGTCTTAGATTTAATGAATTGATTTGGAATTGCTTTGATAGAGTATCCTCTAGGACGACGAACCAGATACGGCTGTGGGGCAACGGGTAATAAATTATTATATCCCCCGCAACAAGTTGTGGGGGGGGGGGTTATACTGGAATCGGGTTGTCCGTCTGTCTGTCCGTCCGTCCGTCCGTCTGTAGACGCAATGGTTTCCGGGCTCTAAAGCATTATCCTTTCCACCTACCGTCACCATATCATATATATGGACTACCCATGGGATGAAAATGTTCCCTATCGATTTTGGGGTCAAAAGGTTAAGGGTCAAGCGTACTGGACATCGAAGTAGCAATATGGTTTCCGGGCTCTAAAGCGTTATCCTTTCCACCTACAGTCACCATATCATACATATGGACTACCCATGGGATGAAGATGTTCCTCATCGATTTTGGGGTCAAAAGGTCAAAGGTCAAGCGCACTGGACATCGAAGTAGCAATATGGTTTCCGGGCTCTAAAGCGTTATCCTTTCCACCTACAGTCACCATATCATACATATGGACTACAAATGGGATGAAGATGTTCCCTATCGATTTTGGGGTCAAAAGGTCAAAGGTCAAGCACACTGGACATCGAAGTAGAATATGGTTTCCGGGCTCTAAAGCGTTATCCTTTCCACTTACAGTCACCATATCATACATATGGACTACCCATGGGATGATGATGTTCCCTATCGATTTTGGGATCAAAAGGTCAAAGGTCACGCGCACTGGACATGGAAGTAGCAATATGGTTCGGTTTGTCATGCCATTTGTTTTTTTATACTCAGAAAAGAGGTAGTTTATACCTATTACAAACACCCTTTGGGAGATTGGGGTAAGCGGGGGGTATTCTTAGTGAGCATTGCTCACAGAACCTCTTGTTTTGTAATTGAGAAGTATTTATACAAAATGAATACAAGATTCCATGATATCAATTGATTACTGATTGGTTCTCTCTTCTGATTTTGGACATACATGTATTCGAAACTAATGCCATTTGTTTGTTTTTTTTCTTGAGCGGACCAAAGGATCTCAATTTTGATACAATAATCAGAATGGCTTAATATCGTCATACTGAACCTTCATGTTGGCACTGATAAACCAATTACATTAAAGAGAGTAACCATGGATCTGTCAAAGCCTCAATATTTTGTCTGACGAGGACAGATATTTTTAAGCCTTAAAACGGGATAATCATTTCAATTCAAACTTATAAACGACTCTACCTTAACATTGCCTCTGCTGCAAATAAATATACTAGGGTTCAAATAAGGGATATAAGACACTTTTAATGAAAATTTTAAAAGTTCGAACATCTGGGGGATCGTCATTCAAAGAAATAACGCATTTGAATTTAATCATTTTTGTGCATTTCAAGAGAGACCGGGGGTATGGCCGACAACTGGATCAACACCAAAATACAAATCAACACAGGAATACAATCAACAGCCTGGAACCAAAATTGTAAAAAACATTGTACCATCTGAAAGTGGTAACTGCTACACATATTGATTCAAGTTCTAATAATTTACCTTTAGTCATAGGAATAGGGTCGCTGATAGTATGTGTGATAGTTATGATCATTATACACGCATTATTGAAATATCTAAGACGTATCTTTGCTGTTCAAAATTATACTGAAGCTTCAGTTGATGTCTATATGGAAATCTCTGATAATATGGTCTTAGGGCAGGGGGTGTTTTTAACGCAGCAAATGTTTGCGAAGCTCTTGAAATACCTGTCATTGAACAGCCTGGGCCTTCTAATAACGGTCTAGCATCTGTGATCAGTGCGGATGAAGATATGGCAGACTACGTCTACAGCGAAGTGAAAAAGAAACCGAAGCACGAAGTGACATGTGACAACAAGCCGATTGAAAGCGAGGAACCGAAAATGAACCTCGTTGACAGTCATGACACGTACTGCGACGTAAGTGATATTCAGGAAATGGACGAGTCTGACGAAAATGGCTTCGACGATACACCACTTGTCCAGGATGTAGATGGAGAGGAATAATCACAGGGAGTAACCATTAGCAATGAGTAATACTATTTTCCCAATGTTGGATTTTTATTTTAAACATATTTTCAAAATTGACTCTCTTCCCGAAAGGGGACCAACAATGAAAATTTCTCTCTCTCAACAAAGTGAGTGAATTGTTGGTATGTGTCTATAACAATAGTGTAAATACTAATGACTTAAATTGCACTACTCTATATATACAGTTGTACGAATGCTGTCATTTCACATCTTAGATTTTAAAGCAATGTTTGGGGATTGTGTAAATATGAAAAGCATATTGTCCGATGCTTTTACGTCGGGTTTCTTGTTAAATTTAAAAATCAACTTTGCTGTAAATAATGTATGTGATTAATTGAAATACTTTGATTGAGGCGACATTAAATGACGCACGGATTGCCTGTTTAGAGGAATTGTTTACAGGATGTGAACTGTGAACACTATATATTTGGTTGAATGCCAAATGATTCAGGAGATGTCCATTTCCCTATTTCAAGCCACCGATATTCAATATCTGGTAGTAAACCTGTGTGAATGCCTCGAAGATGAAATTTTTTTGTAAATCTGGAATCACATATTGACTATAATATGTGATTAATAATGTTCAGTATTGAAACCCAGCACTGTACTTTTTTGATATGTAATTTCTAATTCACTATGAAAACATTACAATATACGAAGTACTCCCAAGCTTCGTCCTCGACACATGACGTTTAATTGACCAAAATTGTTCGAGAGTGGTTATGCACGCAGTTGATTTATCAAATAATATTATTAGAAGGATTGTATAAGAAAAGACACAAAGAAAATCGATACATGTAGTTTATTTGTAAAATATTTCGGTGGCACATACCCTCGAACAGTAGATTCCCGGTTATCATTACCCATGGAGACAACCACATTTGTTCGCTACATATATATATATATATATATATATATATATATATATATATATATATATATATATCCAATAATAAAAGTCAAGAAATACAAAACTCGAATAAAATTTCACTGTTAGCGCTTTCGGCTTTAATGCCTCTTCAGACAGTTTTATATATATATATATATATATATATATATATATATATATATATATCATACGTGTGGTGTATATTGAGAGTGAGATAAAGCATTAGCTTTATCACACGCCCGTTTGATAAAGCACTTCCGGTCCGAACTACTTTTGACACTGTCCTCGCTTGGATGACATATTTTCTGTGTTTATGCATATCCATGCATGAAATAAAGCGTAAAACTTGTTCATTTATATAGAATTTCTTTCATAACAAAATTAGAAATGATGTTGCCCCCATTGACATTTAATAAAAGTTACCAGCCACAAAAATGCCAATTCGGTCTGTAACTACTCAAAATTACGATCAGAAAACAAAAATATGTTCACACTATTATCATCGACAACGAATCGACGACCTACTGCACAAGCCTATAATCGAAAGTACATGCACCTCGACATGCTGCGGTACCAAGTATTCACAAGCACAGTCTCTTTTTTCTGGAGCATATTAAATGTAACAAATCTCAACAGCTTTACTTACTAGGTGAGGCCTATTTAAAGTACTTTTCATTGTAAACTGTTGAACATTCTAATAACGCTGCATTAAAATATTACTCTCATTGATCGTTATTACACATTTATTTCAAAACAACGACGACATCAAACTTTTATCAGGTCAGGCCTACGTCAAATAATAAATACTCGGTCAATAGTTTTTACTTTGTTGGAATGGCAAAACGATTATTAATTATAAAATATAATCCCTTCTAAAACAATTTTTATCCATGGTTTCTTTTGTAAAAATGAACGTATGTACTGTATATTAATGGTTTATAAGCGCACTATTTTTTCCCGCGTAAGGTAGACAGATTAAGCACAACATCTGAGCCACGGATTCAAAACAAATTCAATCAGCTGTTTCTACCATACTGGGGATCATCTCAAAATTAAGTGAAAAGAAGACGTTTGAGATAATACACCATGGGCTAGTAAAGGTAATGGGGGACCCCCCTAGGGATTTTTGCAAAGAAGTATTTTTTGAAAGTACATAGTCCCTAGATTATAAATCAGGTTGTTTGACATTTCTATGTAGGGGTGTTTACGAGTTTTGGTGCAAAAAACATGAAATTTGTAAAAATGATAGCCAAAAACTGGAAAAATTCTTCAGGTCCGATATAGATTTCATTGACATTCGCAAACAAGTATTTGTTAAACGAATATAACCCTTTGTTTATATATGAAGTTGTTTGACATAAATATGTGAGGGCATTTACGAGTTTTGGCGCTAAAACATGATTTTTTCTTTACAAATCGACGAAAAATGGAAAAATCCTTCAGATCCTATATAGATGACATGGACATTTGAAAACAATTAATTCTTATGAAAGTCTGTAACCCTTTAACTATAAATCAGATTGTTAACATTGAGACCTTTTAGAATTTGGGGGCAAAATCCAAAAATTTGTAAAAATAATACCCGAAAACTGGAAAAAAAAAACCTCTTCACATTCGATATAGATGTCATTGACATTTACAAACAAGTATTATGTAAACTTATGTAACCCTTTGATTGACAAGATGTTTAACATAAAGAATTAGGGACGTTTACGACTTCTGGGGCTAAAACATGATTTTTTTTCTTTAAAAATCGTCGAAAAATGGAAAAGTTCTTCAGATCATTTATAAATAATATGGCCTTTGAAAACAATTATTTTTTGAAAGTATGTAACCCTTGAATTGTGAAAAAGATTGTTTGAAATTAATGCAAGGGGACCTTTTTAAGTTTTGGGGCAAACTCATGAAATTTGTAATAAAAGTATTGTTTAAAAATAGAAAAACTTCGAGAATCTTACCAACACAATATGGACATTTGCAAAAATGTATTTTGCATTAAAGAACTTAACCCCTTGTTTATATATCAAGTTGTTTGATATTAAGGCGAGGTATATGAATTAATGAGTTATTAGTAAGAGATATTCTTGCATGCAATATTAATCCAGAATTTGTAATCGCATTGCAAATAGTTTCAAACTATTGAGTCTGTGAGTAACTTCTACAACTGGCCGCGACAAACCTTAGTTGTTAAAACAGATAGTGACAGTTCCATCGCCAAATCCTCGGCATCAAGTGTGAATGTCACGAGTCCTCGGAGATGCCCTTAAAACGGATGTCCCGTGTCGCAGTAGGTGTGGCACGCTAAAGAACCCTCACTACTCAATGGCCGTAAGCGCCGAGTAAAGGCCTAAATTTGAAGCCCTTCACCAGCCGGTCTTGCTGACGTCTCCATATGAGTGAACAATTATTGAGAGGGACGTTAAGGAAGATACATTCAATCAATCTACAATGACAGAACATGTTTGATAGTGTAATTAACTTAGTACTCCTCGTCAGATGGTGCATAGTCATTTTAAACGTGAGGTGCTTAGGTGATATCCATTTGCCATCCATAGCTGAGACACATATGTCCTGAGAGTACGATTTGGGAAACCTTTTTGCCATTGAAAATAATATGGGTTGTCTGATACGACTTGAGAGAGACATGCAATGAGATATTATATACACATGTATTCAGAGATGATGGAGAGGTGGCCATGGTAAATTATTGCATGGCAATTTTGTGGCAGTCAGAAATCTGCCTTTTGATTATCATAGCATATTCTTTGACTTGAAAGGGCTAACGCAAATGCAGACTCAATTCAGTAGCAACACATGCAGATTATATAAGTTCGCCTTTGGATTTTTCAAAAATTCAATTTTGCTACCAAATTTTCTTTGTGGTTTTTATTTAGGTTTCAAGTTTTGTAATCACTATTATATGAATTTGGATAAATGACAAGTATCTGTCTCTGAGCTTTGTCATACTTTCAACCACATAATTCTACCCGATATTTATCTCCATACATTCGGAAAAAGTCAAATGCCGTTCCATGTTGCTGAAGAATTGTATCAATTTTAGGTTCTGACTTGTTTAGATCATCGGACTTAGTGTACGTTTTTCTACAGGTTGGATAAGAAATCCCCCCCCCTTAAGAAACCAAATCAATATACTGAACTTTACTTATAGGTGCCGTGGGTATCTGGGTTAGAAGGGATAGGTCCTCGGTACCTTTTGCTTTTCGTAAGTGGCGAATAATGGGGCAAGAAAACCATTGTCCTGTGGGAATCCAGGTTAGAATAGGTCCTCGGTACCCCTTTGTTTATCGTAATAGGTGACTAAATGGGGCGGTCCTTTGGATGAGATCGCAAAAACCGAGGTCTCGTTTCACAGCAGATGTGGTATGATAAAGATCCCTCCCTGTTCAATGGCCGTAAGCGCCGAGCATATAGGCCTAAATTTTGCAGCCCTTCATCGGCAATGGTGACGTTTCCATATGAGTGAACAATTCTGGAGCAGTACGTTAAACATCCGTCCGTCCGTCTGTAGACGCAATGGTTTCCGGGCTCTAAAGCATTATCCTTTCCACGTACCATCACCATATCATATATATGGACTACCCATGGGGTGAAGATGTTCCCTATCGATTTTGGGGTCCAAAGGTGAAGTGCACTGGACATCGAAGTAGCAAAATGGTTTCCGGGCTCTAAAGCGTTATCCTTCCCACCTACAGTCACCATATGATACATATGGACTACCCATGGGATGAAGATGTTCGCTATCGATTTTGGGGTCAAAAGATCAAAGGTCAAGTGCACTGGACATTGAAGTAGCAATATGGTTTCCGGGCTCTAAAGTGTTATCCTTTCCACCTACCGTCACCATATCATACATATAGACTACCCATGGGATGAAGATGTTCCCCATCGATTTTGGGGTCAAAAGGTCAAAGGTCAAGCGCACTGGACATTGAAGTAGCAATATGGTTTCCGGACTCTAAAGCGTTATCCTTTCCACTTACAGTCACCAAATCATACATATGAACTACCCATGGGATGAAGATGTTCCCTATCGATTTTGGGGTCAAAAGGTCAAAGGTCAAGTGCACTGGGCATTGAAGTAGCAATATGGTTTCCGGGCTCTAAAGCGTTATCCGTTCCACCTACAGTCACCATATCATACATATGGACTACCCATGGGATGAAGATGTTCGCTAGTACATCGAAGTAGTATTATGGTTTCCATTTCAATTCTTTAATGGCTTTTTTCATCGCATGGAGATGCTGTGTTCCTAGATACCTTTTGGATCATAATACTGAAGTTTTACCTATTACCAACATCCTTTGGGAGATTGGGGTAAGCGGGGGGTATTCTTAGTGAGCATTGCTCACAGTACCTCTTGTTTAAAACTGCCTGCTACAAGCAAACATTGTGCTGATACATATGATGAACGAAAGTCTGGAAACCACCACCTATATGTATATCTATATGTACTTGCAAGAGCAGGTAAGAATACTATTTGTTGATTTTATTTAGCAACGATCGCGTGTACTTTGATCTGTATCACTCAAATTCATTGTAATAAACTTTATTTTGCAATGATCATAAAATGTAAGAATATATTTCGGCTTATAATATTAGTACTTGGTAATTTGACCTGTTAAGATAAATCGTAGAATCCGCTTTTATCCAATCAGCATGCATTGCGTGATACAGATGATACGTGTGTATAAGTGTAACATTCTCTTTCTTCTTCCCCATACTACAGTGTAACATGACGATGGTATAGATTGTAAAAGTCCATAGTCCTCACACGTTTATCACTAACGCATGAAGACATAATTATGGAGATAAAATGATGAATGAAAACCTAAATGTACCAAACAAGTTAATCAACATATAATTTGAATCTTATACTTACGGAAAACTCTATATTTTATAAATATACATATTATATTTTCTGTAAATGTACTTAATGAAGTAAATACCTTTTACACAGTATTTGACTCTCTACACGTAATTTGTCAATTATAAGCAAACCACATTCTTTGCAATTCATTATACACATATTTCCTAGGGGATTCTTCGTCTTCATGCGTTTTGTAAACGTCTTCATACATGTATATATGTACACGTCAGTATGAGAATTTTTTCTGCTGACTAAAACAAATTATGCATGTTTTTTGTGAAATAAATTGTCTTTACATGGCGCAAAACGTAGTCTGACAAATGAATACTAGTATATACTGAGTGAGAGGAACTCGTGTACGGTCATATAAAACACCTAATGTAGGTTTTATTATTCTTTCAACTACATTCGAGCACGTACATGTATATTACACTTTCTTTACTTATAACACCTATTTTAACGTTTCAGGAAACTACTGTATCAGAAAACGAGTAAAGTACATCACTAGACTTATTCAACCTGAACAATGCTAAGGTTTGGAATGGCTATAGAAACTCCAGTACCTCTCTGGAATCGTTTTACATAGAGGAGATTTACTTATAGAAATGGACATACCATTGTCAAAACGTAGACAGGATCTTGAAGCAGACTGCCGAATAACAGATCAATCCAGGGAACATAATAGGACACTGTATCTTCTCCACGACTTGTAATGCTAATCCAGGAAGGGGCCTCGCATGCGTCTGAATTGTGATGTTTGTTATTATATTGGGATAAAACCCCCTTTTTATATATGTTTGTTTTATTCACTATATATGTAGGGATCGTGATTATAGCTTGTCAGAGAGTGAAAGTACACTTTTAACATGTTTTTTTTTTTATCTTGTTCTGTGACCACCCCCTCAACGTGGATGGTTTTCACTTTTGAAGATTTTTTTCAACAGTACATTTGTAAGGTAACTTTGATGACAATACATGTATGTACATTATTTTGTCACATTTTTTGTAATAATGTCATTCAAAATAGTCAGATATGTATGACGGCGATTTGTATAAAATCATCTATGTACATTTATATAATGAAGATAGTACATCAAATTATTTGATTGTTATCGGACTGAGGGCTATGCTAATCTTTAAATCATATGTAATACTTGCAAATCAAGGCCTTTACCATGAGAAATAAAACACTTTACAAATTAGCAAGCTCTGATCCTTCATAGCTACTCTCTGGTGAATGAAAATGTGATAGCTCATTATAGTACGTGTTGTTATGAAAATCACATCCGTCACATGCGGGAAATTAACAGACAGGTTAATTTCATTTCAATCTACATCTAAGGACAGGTAAACTAGCTTTGGACCCCCCTATTTCTTTAGTTCCTTCACATCTTTTCTATGATTATTTCATTACTAACACCATGAATACGATGAGGAGTGATATTTGCTGTTGCTGTTCAATCCCGTTTGTGAAAAAATATTATGCTAAATGCATTTCTTTGGACACAAAATCTGTTTGAAAAAAAACCCAGTTCCTCCGAGCAAGAAGGTATGTCCTCGTGAAAGGCGAAGATAACGGTGATCAATCTCATAATTCTTAAAAGCAATACCAAAATCGAGAGTTGGGCATAAACCGATCCCTGGATATACCAGAGGTGGGATCAGGTGCCTTAACCTTGATGGAATTAACTTGACATTTATAAGTCACACACATGTTCCTCGACCGTAACCGATTACAAGTATATATTTTCTATTTTATATTGTACCTTAACACATGTTGTTTTTTTTTTACAATGCGTGTAATGCGAAATTATTGAGCCACGCACTACCCTTATACGATAGTTTAAAGAATCGAATTAGTATATCTTGACTTGCATGTACTTATGTCAAAGTCATACGCAAAAATGATTGATCTATCATTTTCCCGAGAAAAGTCGAACCGGAACGTATTTGATTTGTGAGTTGTGTGGATAAGTGTTTCATGATGAGTAAGATGCGGAACCCAAAATTTAAGTAATCTAACAGTTGTTAATGTCTCTAAATAATTATCCTTTCATGGTTTCTGAGAGCTTCTAGCATCAATATCATTGCTGCCCCATGTTTATACCACCTTAAGACCTTAGGACACAGGTTATGCTGCCTCAAAGTTAGGACGAACTTATAGCGAAACTTGCATTTCGGAAAGCTTCAAGAAACATACGTAAAACTAGGGAATGTTCTAAGACATACTTAGAGCGCATTTAAGATAGCTTCATGGACTGCTAGACTTGAACTCAGGAAACGGAAGATCTAACAACTAAGCTACCGTTACCAGTCTTTTTTATAAATACAAACAAGTGAAGATAACGAAGTGTTCAATGAATCCTCAAAGGAATCCAAAAGTAATAGAGGGCAAACACGGACCAGAGGTGGGATCCGGTGCCTAGGTGGAGTAAGCATCTCTTTTTGATCGGTCACACCCGTCTTGAGTCCTATATCTTCAGGTAAACGGAGTGATATGTTGTCAAATCAGTACATAAAGAACGGCATAGCCATACGAAATATCAGAACAATTGTTTCGTCTCTTATTCCGTCGTGAATTTGATATTGAGGATGTCGAACAAGATCTTGTTTTCTTCGTTAACTTGGGCGGCAACTTTTTCACTAAACAAACACACGAAACTCTACGTGAATCAGATATACTTACATTAAACACGACGTCGTTTTTGAAATTGGAAGGATGGAAACAAACGGAGAAAAAAGTTGTATTCATATTTCTATGAAAATGTTTAGTTAGCAAGAAAAGTAGCTGTATCTAAACTCTAAAATCGTGGAAGGAGAAGGGAGGCGTTCGTCGTTCAGTACATTAAGTACGCGTCTTGCATTCTTTGGTTCAACCCTGTATTTCCACTACCATTCACCGCTACTCTAAAAAAAAGTGACCAGGTAATAATTCGATCTTTGCATGTAAAAATAATAAATTTTATGTGTGAAAATAACGGATAAGGACATCAGATGTTAACAAAATAACAGGGGGTGCAGTTGCTACATGTCTGGAATTGATAAATAAAATGGTAATTGCATAGCGATCGGTTGTTATAATGAGTCGAGAAAATCTAATAAACTGAGTAAATATCCATATACGGTAGAGGGCATACACATTACTGTAATTTTTTTTATGTGTAGTCTTCGCTACCAAACATCAGAAATTTATTCATTTATGTTTTGGTATAATGTACATGTACTAGGGCATTTGCTTGCCTCTTTCTGAAAAATAACCTTCAAATCGAGCAGTGTTTTTGTATCAGAAATGAATCGTCTTTAGGCATTACGAATTTTTATACAAGAATAGCCCATGTGATGTATACTTTTCATAACTTCTTCTAAAGAGTTCCAAATATTTATAGTTCTTCTATCTCGTTATGGCATGGATCAAGGCACAAAGCAGTTCCCTTCAAAGTGATGTTCATGTAATTTTGAATTAATGTTGAGTATCAATCAATATACATTTTGAATGAGGTTCCTTGTACTGTCCAAGTCTGTGTCACATTCATTTGCTTTTTCGATAATTGATTGAGGAATATCATACTGACAACATTGCATTTGGTGACAAGTGCATAATTATTTTAATGTACATCTTGGCGGATGATTGTCACAAACGTCACTAACGGTAAGTGGATTATAATGAATACTACTCATATGCTGTTAAATAACTAAACAATATAGTCATCACCTCATCTCTTGTTGCTATCTATTTTTAAAAGCATAATTTTATCAAGTTAACTTTCACTACTATTCCAACCATTCTTGTTGATGATTGGATGTACTGATTTTCATCAGTTCTATTTTCATGGCTATTTCATGGTTTAAATCCTTCACATTCAATATATAATGCAGTTAAATGCTAAACTTTGTATTGTGCCCTAGTTCAAAATCTCTGAAGTGCTTCACATTAAAAGCATATGATTATACATCAAAATGTCCTGCCTTAAAGAAGTATTATGTGCTGGTAAACGTCTGACCGTCCTTAAACTATTTTGTAAAAAAGACTTAACAACTGTCACTTTCAGTTAAACATTGGAAGCATACTGTAAGTGGTGTTAATTTCGCAGTGATAAAAGTTCGCGGTTTTTCATATTGGTCTAATTGGGGTGGTTTTATTTTCGCAGAATTCAAATTTTATTTTGATTACTGGTAACTGTTCAAAACATATTGTGTAACACTTGCAAAATGATTGCGGTGCTTTTAGTTTCGCGGAAAAATCCCCGACCATGAACATAGCGAAATTAAAACGACCGCAATCATTTCCCCATTTACAGTATATTGTAGGGTTCCTGGTGTTTTTTGTATTTTAGATCAAATATGATGCATTTTGAAATATCAGCTGAAACTAAACAATGAAGCGCTGTTCTTTTCAGTATTAAAAAGGGCATAACTGGACATATCTTGCTTAAAGATAAATTTCTAGATAAAAATGCCCTATATTCGTACATGCATGATTCATTTCATATCAACCAGTTCCGTTTTCAAAACTTCATTACGTTTTATAACATGTTAACAGATATAGTGATTTAGACAGGGACATTTGATTGTCAATTAGAATCTAGAGTAAAACGGTTTTTAAATTCAATCGTCAAATATTTCAATACTGTGATGCCCGTAATGTATTTTATGCAAGTTATCTCGTCCATTTTCGAATGTTTCATAGGACAAGAATTGATGCAACATGTAATATGAACTAGTTATCTTGATGAGGGAGCTTTGTAGGCAGATTTGGGAAAAGAAATTCGTATGTAATTTGATTATAGGAAATTTTCCATTAGACTGCAACAAAAATAGACTTAACGAATGACAAAAATTCAACCAGCATTCAATAGATAGAGGAATAAAAAAAGTTTGCAGAAATGTATTTTACTTTTAGTGATTAGGAAGAAAGACTGCAATGGAAACTAATTCATGTGGAAGGATTAGAATTTATCCCTGCTTAAATTAAGTAAGTTTTATTTGTATGTTGCATAAAATCCCATTCGAGAATTTTTCATCCACGCAAATTCGAAATATGACTAAGCTATTGACCACTTTACGTAGAACCATATCAGTTCTTTTTTCTCTCTTAAATAGTGTTATAGAAATATACAGTATTCAATAACCTAAGCATGACGCATTGTTTCGCAAAAATTGTCGCCTTCATTCAGATTTAGAAGATATGTCATTTGTGCATGTCATTGTTTTCAATTATGGAACATCATGATCATAAAACCAAGTTAACCATTCTTACTTGCATGTAATTTTCGTTGTGGCATACGTAAACTATTCAATAAAATTGTAAAATAACTGTAATCTGAAATACACAAATACATGGACATCATTTGCATACAATCAAATATGCATGGCTAGCTTTATCTAAAACAAAAGCCTATTAGGGTGTCAAATAGATAACGATCACCGATTAAGAACAAGGCTAATAATAAATATATTTGCGATTGGAAGAAATAAAATCAAAAATATATACTTAAAGAGTAATCAGAAGTACTCTTCCAATGAATAGCCTGAGACATTTGTGGAGGTTGCCACCTTAAAAGTGAATAAAAAATCTGATAAAACCAGATATATATAGAACAAGTGTCTTGTTTATTTTAGTAAGGGTCAATGCATAAAACAAATGTCATTACCCATTCTCAATAGGAATTTCGAGGACGTTATGCTAAATATGCATGAAATTCCTTCGTATACATCTTGAAATGAAGGAGCAAGGATTGTCCAAATCTTCATTTTTATCATGTAACCCTAATCGTTTCATGTGAGAATATTAATTCAGCTCTGTATCAATCATGTTCGAATTGAATTCTGCTATACACATGGACATCGATCTTTACTGTTTTTTGTAGTTTTCATATATAACCTTTGTAATGTACATGGCGGAAAGACAACCGCTCATCCTTTAAAGGGACTGGTTCACGTTTTTCGAAAGAAATGTTTTTCAATTTTGATGTTAAAAATTAAAAATATACCTCATTTAATGTTGACAACCAAAATTTGGACCGTCTGAATGCAAGGATAAGAACAATATTTTAGCTTTGATTCTCTGTTATGTAAACAAAGACTCGAGTCTTTTTATGTAAACAAACAAACCAGTGACACGTTAATTTTGTAATTTAAAGCATGTTCATTTTGTACAATCCCAAATTTTAACATTTAAATGACACATTTTACCTAAAGTATACTTGAGATGTGGTATATTTATCTAACTTGAATCAATATCCATTTATTTTGAAAACCCCGTAAACAATAACACACCTCAATCTTTGTTTTGAAAGCAATTAATAAACTCTCTATAATGAGCTTATGTCATGAGGAATAATCTTAAATTTTTTTGTGAAACCTTCAAAACATACTAGACTGTAGATTTTGATCATTTAAAGTGAAAAACAAAATTTGAAGAAAAATCGTGAATCAGTCCCTTTAAGAAACAACAGCTTGTATGCTGCAGTCTTTACTAAAGTTAATACGAAATTCACGTTGAGTCTATTGATGAAGTTACCATCGGATTTCAATCTCCTTTACTCGCCGTTCAGTATATCCACAACAATAGCTATGGTTCGTTTGGGATCCAGAGCAGAAACACTCACACAAATAGGATGAGTCCTACATTTTGAAGAAATAGGACATGATATTTACTCTGTATTTGGGTCTTACATTGAATTCTTATCAAATAAAACTTTTAACAATACACTGGAAACAGCAAATAAAATCTACCAAAGAGTGAAAGTGAAAACGCGCGAATCATTTCTCCAAAATTGTACCTCATATTTGAATACGACGCTAGAGGGAGTTGATTTATTTAAGTCTGAAGAGACGAGAGAGAAAATAAATTCCTGGGTCAGTCGGCACACGGAACACAAAATTCAAGGCCTTATTCCAAAAGGTGCACTGAACAGCCTTACATTCATGGTTCAAGTAAACGCCAATTACTTCAACGGGACTGGGAGAATCGGTTTGAAGCTAACGTCACTCGAGTGATTAAATTTGGGAACGGGAAAGGGATCTTTATGACAAACATGATGTCTCAATCAACATTTTCAGATTTTGCAATATGCCGGATATGTTGCTAAAAACAATAGAACTTCCATACGCTGGGAACACTTTAAATATGTTGATTATTCTCCCCACGTCATTGAATGGTTTAGAAAAGCTGGAAAAGAGTTTAACCGTGTCAGTAATCAAGAACGTGATTAACCAACTTTGAAAAAAAAGAAGAAAGTTAGATTGTATCTTCCATAATTTGAAATGGAATCTTCGTTTTTGTTGATTTCCCATTGATCAGCAATGGGCATGTTATTGCCATTCAACAAAAATAAAGCTGATTTTTAAAGTATGAGGATACAAAATATTTATCTTTGCGAGGTCTTCCACAAAGCTTTTCTCGAGTTGAATGAGAAGGGTACAGAGGCTTCAGCGGGTACAGGAGTCGGTATGATGGGTCGTTCTGGATCACATCGGATCACGCCATCGTTTCGATCCGATGACCCTTTCCTTGTTTTAATCCGGAATCATGCCGGTGACGTCATTTTGTTTGCTGGGAGACTTCATAGTCCACCCCAAATCCATTCTACGGTGTAAATGACATTCGGAATTAACTATATGCATATAACTTAATGGTAAGTATAAATGATTCTATGCAAATAAGATAATCAAAATGCACAATATCGACTAAAACTTTCCTTGTACGTACTGGTATTCTGGGCATGTGATCTTTGTACGTACTGGTATTCTGTGAGTATTGGATGTATGTGACAGGCACTGCGTAGGTTTGACATTGACGTCACATTATGACACTATATATTGCTTATTTCGGGGGAAAACAATGTAAACAAAAACGACTTCGGTGCAAAGGCATACACTACATTAATTGAGACAATATCAGTTTGAGAAAAAGCAAAAACCTCCATACAATAGCGGTGTTTGTCGAACTCTCAATCTTGTATTGCTGATAGCTATGGGATTGATCACTGTTCGGTATTTTCACTTATCATTAGATATAACCATATTAAGCTAGATGCTCACTTGTTGAAATGCATTATATTCCATAACCCACTTGAAAATAAAGTATTGGGCAACTGTTGCTATTCCATTCATGGTAGATCATATGGCCATTATAGTACTGATCCACTTTCTGTGAAACCTAAAATATTAAGGCACAATATGCAATGAATAATTAAAAAGTAGATAAACATATCTATTTACATGTAAGGATTATCTCCCTCACGCATAGCTCTTATCCCTCTAAAGACGAATTTGACTCCACTTTTTTGGCACACTGTTTTTCCCTATGATGGCTCTAAAACTTCATTGTTAGTTCGGATTTCAAACATTTCGGTTGAGTATCACTGAAGAGACATTATTTGTCAAAATGCGCATCTGGTGCATCAAAATTGGTACCGTATAAGTTTTACATGTATCTATCTATTTATATTTCACCATACCTTAAAATGGATGAAATACTGCCAAAAACGGCGTAAAACCATAATCAATCGATCATTCTACCTTACCACAAAATTCATGCCCTTGCTTGCACTAGATCGATTTAGCGTATATTTGATGTTCGCAGTTCGTGTGACATCATTGAGGTTGTACACTTAAGTCATTCAACGTCAGTCTAAACACTTCTAAAAAGGAATCTAACCCGTCCGTAACTGACATGGTTATACTCCTTTTTATACATTGATTCCTTGAGAAAAATTAAAAATAAAATTAAAAAAAAAACGTATTTGTTATCTTTATGAACTAATATTTAAATTCCTTTCATTGATGTAGAGGCTACAAATGAAACATTTTTGCTAGTTGTTCACAAAAGCTTACGTGAATGAATAGCCCAATCAACTTTGTTTTTGGATTTTGTTCTTGCGAATGCTAAACGTTTAGGGGTATTGAACTTGTTTTGGTGCAAGTTCCGTTGAAAAATTGCGGCTTTACTTAATAAATCGTAATATTCAGGATGTGTAAATTGCCACAGTTTGGTAGTACCAACATTCCGCTTCAACAAAAGCCATGAAGCAAAACAACAACTTTTCCAAAAGACGAGATATTGTTTATCAAAACATACTCTCTAATGCTGTTTTTATTCGTGCAATATCTGTGTAAATTCATATGAAGTTCTCATAGAATTACATGTAACATTATGAGTAAAACAAAACAAAACAGGCAAACATAGGACTATGAAAACATTGAAAATGTTATTCAAGCAGTCTACACCAAAAGCTATTTCATCAAATCAATCTGTTTATTATTTCAAAGGGGTTCTATATCTTTTGTCTGGATCTTGTTCAGAGTTAACGTGGTTCTTACATAAAACAAATTACTAAAATGCGCTTTACAAGGGTAAAACTGTAATGCATCAAGAAAACACAAAAAAGAAATCAAATGACAGTATTGCATAAGATCATATATCTGTAAAATTATCAGAATAAAACACTATAATTAGGATCGACAAATAAAGCTTTTTTATGATGTCTCTGGTTCTTTTTCAGGGTGAGTCTGTCTCTGCTGTATATGCACTACTACTACGTCCGGAGAAATCCAGCGTTCTCTTTTCCGCAGTAACATGATGGGAAGAGCGAAAGAAACCAACGACGAACCCAACAACATGAAGTTCATCTGCAAGATACACAACACTAATTATATCATGATATCAATTGATATTCAAAGTATTTTAAGGATATGGTAAAATGATATCAATCACTAGAATTTGATTGGATCACATTCATGAACAGTTAAGCAGAAAAAAATGTTTTCACAATGATATTTGTGTCAAAACGTTAAATGTACAGCGGTAAATCGTATTAGTATAAAAAATGGCGTCCAAAAGTTGGATTATGAAATGCTAACACTGTAATTTACCTACTACTCTTCTCGAAATTTATATATACATAACTAGGTCACGTGACTTGGTAAATTATTGTCATATATTATTCCTCGATATGACTTATTACTCGTTGTGTCGCAAAGCAATACGTCATTGTGTATGTAAACATAGATTGGGGAAATCTAAAGATTTATTGCCAAGCTTAAACAGAGAAGTGTAAGTAGGTTTCAGAGCGGAATAAAACAGTTCGATATTTCTAGGAGTTTGAGACTAAACTGGTGTACATTGTATCATGTAATTAAGCGGTAGACTGAGAGATGTTCCGTTGAAAACAAGCAAAAACACGGGAAGAAAATAAAACTGAAGTGCAGGACTGATGATCAGTTTTGAGGTTAGTAAAACACATTGTGCAGAGTCTTTGAGGGAGATTACGTAGAGACCAGTTTAGGGAAAATACTGTGTCAGAAGTAACTGTGAAAGGATTTCTGTGTCGGTATATACATCACAGACGAATACCAATGGCCATTCCCAATACATTACATACAGAACATTTACATGTACAAGTCCCTTCCTAAATCAATAGTCAGGATAATACGATTAATGCGATATACCACGATATATTAGGTACATTTCCTTTATTTCTATTCATCCATATTCAGATATGGTGTTCTTCAAATCGGATCCGTATGTTGCTTATAAAACGATGTACATTACTTTATATATTATCTTATTACTATCACGATCTTGTTTCACAATACATCCTATGATTGGGTCAAATGCTGTCTGACGTGTTTTATACCGATTGTTAGGTCGTTCTTGGCACACTGATTTGACCCAGAAGTAACTCCGTTTACGTGATCAAGATATAGGGCTCACGGCAGATGTGACCGGTCGACAGGGGATATTTAGTCCTCCTAGGCACCTGATCCCACCTCTGGTATATCCAGGAGTCCGTGTTTGTCCGACTCTTTATTTTGTATTGATGATAGTTATGAGATTGATCACTTTTCGTTATCTTCACCTATCATTAGATATAAGCATATTAAACTCGATATTCACCTGCTGAAATGCATTATATTCCATTACCCACTCGAAGATAAAGTATTGCGCAACTGTTGCTATTCCATTCATGGTGTATGATATGGCCATTATAGTACTAATCCACTTTCTGTGAAACCTAAAATATTAAGAGACAATCTACAATGAATAATTAAAAAGGTAGATAAACATATCTATCTATCTATCTATCTATCTATCATTTCTTTCTTTAATTTCCATTACACACAATTCCTTTGATATATACTTACATAGTTACAACGTAATTCATGTTGGTTGCAAACAACATGGATCTATAAAACGGAATGACGGCAAATTCTGCATAAAACGTGTTCGCTGATTGGACAATTCCAAGTGTTGAAATTATAATAGACATGGCAGAACAAGTGGAAAGAGCGATAACCATAGGATAAACTTTTCTGCTGTAGAAATCCGAATTTCCTGAATAAAATAATGCTTCATAATTATACGTACAAAACAACGTCATTTTTATATATTAGATTCATATATATTCATAGACACATGTACAGGACACAATGACACTTCCACGGAGGGAGTAATATTGCGGATATTTCTGTTCTGAATGTTTATAGAAATAATGAACAAGTCATAACGTTGAATATTACAAGTATAGTTGTTTATCTTACAAATAGCAAATCATTTTGCGGTAAAACTTGTGAATTATTTTTTTTATGATTCTTAGCAAATACACAAAGCAATACATTTAATCTGTGACAAATTTGAATGCCGCAATGCTTTGTGGAAAAAAATGATATTGAAATAAGTATGCCCCTTTCTGCGTCGAAACGTCACTAGTGCATTTTTTTCACTGCTTCATATTTGAATGTCTATTTTCTTGCTTTATGTGTTAAGGTGAAAACATCAACGAACAATGATCGAACTCATAATCCCCTGCACCATCACCTTGTTTGTCAGTAGCTTGTCATAGCTCTTATCCTTAGACGAATTTGACTCCACTTTTTTGGCACACTGTTTCCCCCTATAATAGCTCTAAAACTTCATTGTTATTTCGGAGTTCAAACATTTCGGTTGAGCATCACTGAAGAGACATTATTTGTCGAAATGCGCATCTGGTGCATCAAAATTGGTACCGTATAAGTTTTACATTACAATCACATCATATAATACAGAAAATTAAGAACTCATCAGTCCATTAATACTTGAAGTCACGCTAGTGATAAAGTGCAACATACATGTACATTGACTTGTTATTGATACTCTGCCTGTAGATATTTAAGACGGAAAGTACAAATTCTCAATCAGTTTGGTCGGACAGAATCAATTATGAATACATTATGAAGGCGCCGATGGAGGTGAGGTACATGCATCGTTAATATTGACTTAGATGGAATCTATCGAATCGAAATATATATATATATATATATATATATATATATATATATATATATGTAGTTAATAGATTGACACATCTAAATGTAGAGTTGAATGTCACAGCAAAATATATCCTCTTATGCAGAACATTTTGAATAGATTATAAATTCTGTTCAATAGAATAAAAAAGGCAAATCAGCTTATAAAGCAACATTTGTGGTCATGGAAACCCAATAGACTCGTGGAAGACATACTTTCCAAATAATCTCAATGAGGAACTAAATTTATTATCTACTTCAGATTATTATGTTACATACTGATTAATCTTGACTACTACGTACTCCTGATAGAGATAGATGACTCACGGTGTGTGTACCCCCAACATGGAATGCTTACTCCTTCTGGTAATCTGATTCTCTCTCTTTCTTTCTTTCTCTCTTTCTCTCTCTCTCTCTCTCTCTCTCACACACACACACACACACACACACACAGAGAGAGAGAGAGAGAGAGAGAGAGAGAATAATCAATTATGGCTGTAGCAATTCTGATAGACAAAATTTAGTAGCTATTTTGATATATAACTTACCATATCATTTTTTCAGAGTTTTATTCAGCCATTACTCTCATGACATACCTTCAAATAATTTCTTCAAGAATACTAGAATTCCTCCAGTAACGATGGATATGATAAAACCACCAAACAGAAAGTAGGAGAGTATGTTCGTGAATTCACTAACTAGAAAAAAGGGAATTGCAGAACAGACGTCTACTTTATGTTACATCTACATTACAAGAACTATAGAGGTAAATTGTTAAACATGCAATTATTTCTTTTACCATTCCTTCAATTACTTTATTTGATTAAAACAAAATTGAGTTTATACAAATCAAGATGAGATGAATAAGTGTTCACTTTGATTTGCATGAATAATATTTCTAACAAAATGTTAAACAGAGAAAACAAAAAATTCTGAGTTATATGATGAACTCCTACCCATTGAATCAGTTTCCAGTACCACAGAAAATTGTCTGTTAACCAACCCTATGTAAGCCATCCATCGTAGACATAGAACCAATATCCATATCAGATAAAGAAAGAATCGAATGGTACAAACAGATTCTCCAAACGTGGGATCTGAAATATACAACAAAGTAAACGCAGAGAACAAACCTGCGACTGTTGTATTCTAAATTCATTGCCAGGTGTCTAAAATCAAATTCTAAAGTTAAGTTTTCTTTTGTCATTTGTTTGCATTTCATTTTCCGAACGAACGTAACTTTAACATTGTCATTTGTTCACAATTCATTTTTATAATTTTACCTTCGTAAATTGTTTGTATTTTATTTTCATAATTCAACGTTACTTTTGTTATTTGATCGCATTTCATTTTAATTTTCAAAATATAACTTTACCTTTGTCATTTTTTTGCATTTCATTTTCAAAATTGTCATCAGTTTTGTCAGGTTCTGCCGTAGTCCTTTCCGAATATACCTCTGTTTGTTTCCAATGAAGAAAAGTATTGGTTAAAGTAACAACAATTTGGACTGCTGCTATACCCCAAAATATGTGTTTCAGTTCCATTCCCCTTTGATAAAGTACCTGAAGAAAATCAATATTCTAACATTAGATATGGAAAACATTTTACATATAGTTACAGAATCCACAACGATCTATTAGCTTAGAATATCTTTTATGTAATTATCTATACTAGCGTGTTAAATCACCATTAGTTTCAATGCCTAGTCGTAGCCTGTTCACTCAATTTATGTTATCATATGAGGAAAACAAATAAAGGACTAGACTGTTTCGTTATAGTCACATTGGCCTCCACCAATCACAACATAAAATGACAGAAAGTAAAATAGGATTAACTGTGTGCATCTCTTCTGTGAAATACAAATAATATCAAAATTACATCGCTATATCTAAGTTCCGAAATGTTAGGTACCTTAACTATCAAAAAGGCAACAGCAGACGAGTCGAATGCTCCGTTCAGAACCGTAACAAAAAAGCCCTTGCCTTTCCGAATATAAGATACAACCTGCAAATGCAAGATACAACCTGCAATGAAATATATTTTGTATTCACAATAAACAAAAGATAACTCATATTACAGACATTCTGCTTAGTATTAAACTTGTTTGTTGTCTGTGATACTAAACAAGATTATTTGGCTATCAATCATATCACAGTCACTATAATGTATATGTATGTAACTTAAACTATTAATTGCTATGTAAAGAGAAGATTAAAGGTGACCAATCTCATAAATCCTATAAGGAATACAAGATTATGAGTAGGACACGCACGGTCTCCTGGACACACCAAAGGTAGGATCAGGTGCCTAGCAGGAATAAGCATTCTGTTGACGAGTCACATCCGCTGTCAGCATTTTATCTTCATCTGGTAAACGGAGTAATCCGTAGTCAAATTGAATATGTAAAGAACTGTTTAACAATTAGCATGAAACAGATCATAAAGCCTTCAACCTAACGTACTATTTACCAGTAAATTCATTACAACTATTGCTAATATTAAACGAGACTGTCGAAATCGTTGTAACTTATTTGTCGGTAGCTTACTTCGATTTAGAAATTTATCATACGTAGAACACACCCTCGTGTACCGAATCAGGTGATAAACATACACAGGGGATAATGGAATATTATTACATTGATATGGACAGTTGATGATGGAGGAGCTGAAATCATCCCATTTATCATAACGTTTAGTTGCGAGTTTGCCGTTAACGTCTATGTTCAATAGAATATCCCAATATGAAGCAGATGAGGAACAGACTTTGTGATGATTTCGAGATCACTGGGATATATCGGAATAGCTTATGAATATGAAAATTGTTAATAGTCAAAACGTCTTCGATATTCTAAATATTGAGTTGAAGGCCACGGCAAGATATTTTTGAATAAATTTCTGCCTATTAAGAATATGAAAACAGGTCGGCTAATAAATGAGCACAGTTCGTGTCCATGGAGAATTCTACAGACTGTTGGAAGAATTGATCACCAAAGCCCACGTAAATGTGAATATTTTTAATGAAGAACTACATCATCTTATTAATATATAATCACTACGTCCAAAGAAAGATAAAGAATTCAGATGACATATTTTATTGGTTTTGTTTTCTTGGTAACGATGACGTGCGTTATTGAAGGTATTCCGTTCAGTGCAGAAATAGTACGTCAAGTAGACTGAATACCGGTCTTATGATTAAACAAGGGATGCTCGTCATATTAGTTTAATCAAAGGACGATTATTTCGCGATCAGGTTGTCTTACGTTCAAGTATCTATCTTGACAGACTTGTAACATTTAGTCGCTGAATAAGTAGCACATGTGTGTGTCTTCTATTTCAAAATCACTCGATCAAATTAGAAGCGTTGAGTTTAGATGGTGTATCTTTTAACCTCTTAAAACTGAATGTTTTCGCAATTCATAATACGAGGTTATGAACATTTAAATATCACTCGTGTTTACTCCAGTATAACAGTGATCAAACTCATAACTCCTATAAAGGATACACAATTAAGAGTAGGGTAAACACGGAGCCCCGGACATACCAGAGATAGAATCAGGTGTCTAGGGGGAGTAAGCATCCACTGTCCACCGGTCTCATCCACCGTGTGATATGTCACACCCACACCTATGTCGTTAATGATTTCCACTTTGTTAATATCTTACAATTCCACTTTGATGCAGTGGTATATGTACATTGAATCATAACATGATCTAACGGGTTTGTTAAGGAATGATCCACGAAAAGTGGGTCCCAGTAAAATTCAGTAATGCTGCTCTTAAATTTATGTGTAATCTTTTATTTCCATCGCCCGATTCGTCTGTATGAGTTTCAATTAAAATATTGCTGGTTTTTTCTTTTCATCAAAGACTGTCCATATTTGTGTACTTGTATATATTTTAGAACAAAAGGTAAGGTTTCATATATATATATATATATATATATATATATATATATTGTACATACTCAAATTTGGTTTCGGAAAGTATTACTCTAAAAAAATACTTGCGTGCATGTCTGTTATGATTAAAGCCAATCCACTAACACCGACCAGTGTAAGTCCAGGGAAGAACAGCCAAGGGATATCTGGAGAAACAAAATTAAACAAAGACTTGTTTTGGTATCAAAACGCGACATAATTTACCGATAGCATGTTGATTATGTGAGGTCACAACGAGAGAGAGAGAGAGAGAGAGAGAGAGAGAGAGAGAGAGAGAGGACTGACCAGTGGAAGTGAAACTCATAAGAAGTAGACCACATGGATAAATGCATCTGGAATGAAATTGAAAACAATTCTTATAAGCTATATGAAAGTACAAAATGTATGCTGGCGTGTAGGGAATTCGGAGAAAAACGGTATTCCTTCAGAAACTGAACAGCGATCTCCAATTTCTAATGCGTAATCATTGCTTTATGTATATCCAAATCGTTTTAGTGTGAATCTTTTTAATTCCTAAAACGTAAAATTTCAATGTCTTTCTTTGTTACGAAAATCACGTATTTTAAAGATGATCTATATACAAGCTGCACAAATGCCAGGGACATAAACAAATACATTCATACACACATGTACTTCCTGTCAGTATGACACGATTAAAAGATATAGGTGCTGTACAAATATTACCGGTAAAACACGCGGGTCATAATATATATATGTATGTAAATTTTACAGTCTGGGATAATCTAAAAATAGTAAACAATGTGTACAACGTCATTTTAATTAACATGCGTTATAAAAAATTTATAATTGTTCTTTAGAATGTTAGTTGAAGCGCCAATCTAAATCCAGTTTGTATATGCAATTTAAGAACTGGTTACCCGATCGACCACAACTATCTTAATCCGGCCCTAATTCTGACTGTAATTTGAAATAAGAAAAATCTTTACATTTCTAACAGTCGTGTTGTTCAATGTGTAAGGTAAACACAACTAATCATAACTTTAGCAGTATATTTAGGCTTTACGGCACAGGGGCTAAGCCCGTTTTGGGCCCGAACTCTGTAATACCATAAATATAGAAAGGGGTCTAACTCTGACCCAGATAAAAAAAACAACAACTAACCACTCGCTTTAGATGCCTCAAAAATCAGAAAGTAGGTGTGATATGCGTCTCCTTGAATAGATTAATGTTTTAACTACTTGCATGCCATATTTCAAGCCACAGGTTCTTAAAATAACAGAGATATACGTCATCGTTCTCTCGATTTCACGTGTTTATTTTTACTAGGACCTTTACCGGTTCAGGTTGGTTTCTCGCCCATGACAACAGCGAAATTCAGACTAGTATGGAAGATTTCGGACTTATCAATAACAATTTCACATCAATTTGTTTCTAATAATCTAAGTAAATGATTTCACAAACACGCGGAGTTATTAATTTTCATTTTGTCTTTCTAGATTACAAAGAATGCTCTTCTTAGCATCTGTCTAAATAGCTGTAGAACTGTAGCTCTCTGAAAAAAATATTTTGACGGAAGAGAGAGCTGCAGATCCACCCCTTATAAAAACCTTCGATTTACGACGCACATATCCTTGTATTTTCTTGAGTTGCTGTCTCATAAATTTAATATAAAAAAACTTCTCAACATTTTTTCCTACTATACTTGTGTTCAAACATATATACCTTCAAATATTCTTTAAAGCCCCATACGACCTGAAAACTCCCAGCTTCAAATGCTCCATGTTAGGTAGCCGGTCAATTCGAATCCTGGTTGATTTCCATACTTGCACAATAACGTCTAGATGTGAACTAATGTCCCCGCAAATATTCTAGCTAAATATTTTAAATAATATATCTTCCCAGTGCCTTTAAATAATTATTATTCAAATAGCTAAACTCACGGCAATGCGGCTTTCATTAGTCTGGTGCGGTCTCCATCCCTGTCACACGAGTGTTAAGGACTTTTGTAGCAATTTCATGAATCAAGAGCTTATTTTACCTTTAGAAAAACTATATTTGTTAATTTCTATAAATAATTCGTGTTGATAATAAATGAAGAGGGAATACATAACTAACAACGAATTTGATGAATAGATACCAACAAAAACAGGGTTCGAATACACAATTTCCGAGTTGCCCAATAGTTCTTTCCCTTTGCGGAACTCTTACGCACAGTGAGGCGCAAAACATACTATCATCCAAACGCAGTGGGTACAAATGCTTACCGCTGCCTTCATATATTGCCTAAAGGATGATTACCAGACATCATGCAACCACCCAAACTGCAGGGACACACAATATTAGTAAGTTTATTAGTATTTAATAATAGAATAGCTCAAATAAAAATCGATAATCACCATTTTTCTTTGATTAAAATATCGCTCATGGAGAAGAGGAAATAAAAAATAATTTCATATTAAATTTCATGACCTTATTCAATCAAATATTATTTTTGATATGGTCAGTTTAATGTATACCAAAGGCTTATTTAAACAAAATTTACGCTTTCATTACTGTTATCCGTATTTACATAGCTAATGTATAGCATATGTATACATCTTGTACCCATCCAAGCGTTCAACCGAACAATGAACGTACCTCTATCACAGAAGAGCTGATATCTCGGAAGTTGCGTATTGACCGGCTACCTACATGTAACATGGCTACGTCAACAAACGAAATCATTTAAAGCTGGGAGTTTTCGGATCGTATGGGGGCTTTAATGAATATTTGAAGGTATGTTTGGACACGCGTATAGTAGGAAATTATGTTGAGAACTTTTTTTATATTAAATTTATGAGACAGCAATACAAGGATACAAGGATATAAAGCCTCAACCGTGCGCAGCTTTTTGTGCGCCGTAAATCGAAGGTTTTTATAAGGGCTGGAACTGTAGCTCTCTGTTCCGTCAAAATATTTTTTCAGAGAGCTGCAGTTCTGCAGCTACAGTCGAAATGGAATTTGACAGTTTTACGGAAAATGCTAAAAAAGATACAACGTTACACATCTCTCATATTCCAGAAGGAAAACCAGCCATTGGGACATTTTCATTTAATTAGAATTATTTTATTTCAACACAGAATTACTAGATATCAGAGCCATCATAGCACGTTTGTATTTCAAGACCTCTGGTGGGTATGGTATCGTGATTCAACGTTAAAAACTGACATACCGGGGGGGGGAGTGATAACGATATACGATTAATGTCTATTTTCTAACTCTACATAATTCGAAACAAACATTTTGAAAAGATGATAGTAAATCATAATAAACTTATTTATTTGTCTTAGTTACATATCAAATTGCTATATCTAAGATAGAAGCACAAAAGTTGCAACATATTTCACCCCCATTCATAGTATATGAAATCCTTCAGCAGTTGTCGTATTTCAAAAGGACTAATTTGCACAACAAAGAATACGCCTAATTTTAGACTTCACGTACATGAAAACAAGCCTCGTTTTGGTTGTCCCCAGTCTTCGATGTAGAGTTCCAGCAACAATTGATAAGGTAAACAACACGACACAGCTAACACTAAAGAACATGTTGAGATAATCCTCCTGATCGGGACATGCGTCGGATGGCTCCCTGGTTCGATTCCCAGGGCACATATTCCTGTACAGTCCAATTTCCTTGTAAACAAAAACCAGCGAGCTCCAGCCAAATTGAATTCCGCTGAACAAAGTACATTCCACGATCGATAGGAGAACTGTAATAAAGAATATACATATTCACGTTAACTAGATTTATCTGCAGATAAATATTCGGTACTTGCAGTACAAAGTGGACCAACTCCATGGAATTAATAAAACAATATGGTGAATATAACGCGGTGATACTGCTCATATTCTATATAAATGGTCAAGAAACATCAAAGTATGAAGTGATTGTAGGTCATTTACTGTAGAACTAATCAAAATCAAACTTAAACTGTACAGGATTTCAGATAGACTTGCTGAAGTCTCTATATTGTTTTTATTACTTTATCATTTTGTCCAAATTTTACAGTATTTCAGAACTCTAAATATCTGCTCTCTATCATACTTAATGTCAACATAGATGTTTGGCATTATTAAAAAGTATTAAAGAGAGCATTGATTATTAAACATAGATACTTGAGCAAGTCTAGATTTCAGATTAGATATTCAATTTTATATGATTTTCCTAACCATTGAAATATTACAATCGGATACTTTTGCATTAGTTCTGAAGTAAATGTATTTAATGGGTGTTTCAATTTTAAATTCATGACCCATGTGAGTTTGTTCTTCGATAAAATAAAGCCAATACTGCATTACCAAATCTAATCTGTGATTTTGCAAGCATGTTCAAATATACTTTATAGTATATTCCTACCATGAACTATTTCGTTTAGATCAGGGATTACATTCTTACACATTTGTTTTCTTGAAGTGCGGCGGAGAATCTTGTTTAGTGATGAATTCGTATTACTAGTGAAATTAATCTTGGGCTAGCCGGATGAAAATTTAATTGTTCATTGCAAATGGTCGACCGGTTTGCGATTACAAATATTCGTTAGGAATTTGATACAAGACAGCCTCATATTTCTAGTTCTTCACATCAATTATCATACATATAGAGTATTTAACACTATATCACATAATCAGGACGACGATAGAAAAGAGTGCGTATCATTTTAGTCTCACACTGACTTAGCTGAGCGGGAGCGTGTCGAGCAGTCGCCTCGTTACACGAATATAAGCAATGTATCACTGCATCTATTGTAAAGTTACAATAAAACCCATTCATTTTGTATTGTTTCAGTATATTCTCGTTTAAAAAAAGAATGAAATGAATCGCGAATATTGGGTTGTATTAAAACAGTTTTCTCACGTTGACATCTTTTTAAAACTAAATATTACTATATAAAACTGAGTGTGAACTATGTTTTAATTCGTCCAATCTATTTCTTTTTTATTTCAATAACGCATTTTAAGGCCTGTATTGTAAATATCTAATTGTTACAATTGCACAAAAACTGGTGCACGTTGCAAAATTGTACTAAAAAATGTTCAGCAACGTAAATATGAGCAAAGTGTAGACGATTTGATAAAATGAGCAACTTTTGATTACAAGGAGTTGGATATTTATTTATTTTTTTTAATTTTTTTTTAACATTTTAGTATATTTTTATTAAACAAGGAAAAATTGGAAAAACAATTTCTGTAGTGAAAATTTGCGCTGTGCACGTAAAAAAATTTGAATTGTAATTCATTGTACAGCATACATGCGCAGTGGGTAGATATAGAGGAATTGTAAATATTCACAAAGAGGGCACCATTACCAATTTTTGTGTAAATAACAGTACACGAAGAGATCTGCATCTCTCTCTCTCTCTCTCTCTCTCTCTCTCTCTCTCTCCATATGCATGTATATACTAAAAGTAAAAGAATTCAGTTACAGCAGCTGTGACTGTTGTCACGTCTAATCAAGAATAAGTATTATATCAACACACAATACCCGAATTTCCAAGGCAGGGACATTTTTCTACATGTTTTAAAACACAGACAATTATTATTCTATTTAAACCCCAACAAAGGATACATGTACATATATGTCAGACCTGTTTTTCTACCTGATGGGGGATTTAATCGTTCATGTTTATTTAAGCAAATCTGTAATATTTCAATTTACATTTTCGCTTGAATAAAGTTGAACATGTATAGTGTACACATGAAGCCTCATTCAAAAACCCTGTTTGACACGTTCCTGTATTATTTGACACCGACATGACAGAGAAAGTTGGACATTGCAATGGCACATTCCAGTTTGAGTTAGGTGTTTTTTTTTTATAATGGACAGGTTGTTTGCAATATTTACCGTTCATGTAGGTGATGGTAGTACTGATTCTTGGTTCCTCAGCTTCTTTAGCGCCTTTAAAATAATACTAATACAAATAATAATAATAATAATGATAATAATAATAATAATGAATGTAATATGAAACAATGATAGAACGTAATATTAAAAGTCGCATTTCACACTATTTGCTGTGAAACATTCATTTTTTCCACTTTACCTGACTAGTGCATCAGGTAGATATCTTTATTTGACTCTGTGGGACAGTTCTCACCCACAACACTATTATTATAGTAAAGGTAGGGAGATACATATGTATTTAATTTATCCAACTTAGGTTCATAGAAGTAAACAGAATAGAACGATAAGGTTCATCTACACATTGGTCTGAAATCTTGTTTGGACAAAAGCAATATAGGATCTTATAATGATATGCGTATTAAGAAATTGTCTATAATATCACTATCATAGGTACATGTATGAGTCTTCCGTTTCAATGTGAAATTTCTAAATCATTCCATTTTAAGCATGCAAAATATGTATATCATAAAAAAAAATCGTATTGCATTTTTATATTTTGTACAGGATGAAAGATGAAGATAACGAACAGTCTCAATCTCATAACTCCTATAAGCAATACAAAATATATAGTTGGGCAAACACTGACCCCTGGACAGACCAGAGGTGGGATCAGGTACCCAGGAGGAATAAGTATCCCCTGTCGACCGGTCACACCCGCCGTGAGCCCTATATCTTAATCAGGTAATCGGAGTTATCCTTGGTTAAAGTCAGTGTGCCAAGAACGGTCTAACAATCGGTATGAAACACGTCAGACGGCGTTTGACCCAATGATAGGTTGTAATGGCAAATTAGATCGTTATAACGACCATAAAATTTGCGAAATACTGACTTTAAACGAGACTGTTGAAACCCCTGTACCATCAACTTGTTTGTCAGTAGCTTGCCTCGATTTAAAAACTGACCATACGCAGAACATGCTCTTGCGTTTCGAGGGTTGAGAGATATAACGGATACCATTCAGTAGAGAACTTTGAGACTGATTCCATAGTACTACATGTACATGCATTTAGTAAATATTTCAATCATCAGCAAGTGTTTCTTGACTAGCTGATAAAGAAGAAAATACATTTATTAAAAACCTCTTCAATGTGTAGTATATAAAGATTTCTACATACTTAATAAATGCTTTAGAGGGGGTATTTGTTAAACAATTGCTGTTTTTCTATTCCGTCAATTGAATAGCATACGCTGTCTATAAATAAACACATGACGTACAATGCCATTGTGTCATAGGATCAATTGAAGTAACCCGTAGTCAAAATCGATATGAAAAGTGCGGCCTAACAATACTTCCTATTACCAGCCCGTCAGAGTTATCGCGCTTTGATGACTTGTCGTCAATGAACAAGTCTCGCGAGCAAGTGTGAGATTACCGGTGTTGTAGCATAGACTTTCCCCCCGGAAAAACGGGCCCGGGATAAATCTTTTCCCATAGGGGGGGAAAGCGCCCCCGCATATAATTTCCCCCTATGTACAAAGTCAGTACAGAATTTCCACGCGGAAAAACCGCCCTGGTATAGAACCCCCCCCCCCCTCCTGTTTCTGGATTTCGTCGACCGGAGTCTTTTTCTTCTCATATAGAAGCTTTTGAATAAATATAGAATGAAGCAAACCCTTGCAATTGAAGATAATAATCAATGAAATTTGTTATTATTGCTATAAAGAGGTACATGTTATAAAAAAAAGTTACAAAAAAGAAACAAATATGTGCTGTTAGATTGTTATAATTTAATGAAATAGATATGCGCTCATTAATATTACGATATTCACAAAATAAAGGAATTGTTTTTAGATGTTGAAGTTGGGTTTACATGCTGAAAACTTTGAATTGCGTATAGTAAATACAATATATGCTTCCCAAAATACTTTAACGATGGTCAATATCATTAGGGTTTCTCGTAAAATGTCGACTATAAAAGATATACAATTAAAATATCTGAAAAGTAAATTAGATGTACTGTATAAATAAAAGTAACCGTTTATCTAAATTCTAAATTAAAAAGACATTAACTTCTTCCCAACTTCACTATTTCAGATGTTAGATACTGGTAGATAACAGCAAAAACTTGAGATGTATGAATGAATTTTGATATACCATAAGCCCATTACATGATTTGTATAATTTCCTTTAAAAAAAACAAAACAAAATAAGATGATGATTGTGATACATAAGACCCTGCTCAAAAAAAAAAATATAAAAAAAAATAAAAAAAAATTCCTGGGTCTTGACAAGCAAGATAATTCTAGTAATAGAACTGGAAACGTATACATAGCTAAAATGTAAGAAGGGGGAAACAGCGTACTGTCATTTAGGGGGAAATTCTATACTGCGGCGGTTTTTCCTAGGGGGGGGGGGGGGATTGGGTCCGAGTTAATTCTTCCTAGGGGGAAATTCTATGCCAGGCCCATCTTTCCGGGGGGATGTCTATTATAATAAAAAAGACCATGGTGTCCTGGTAACATAGTCATTAGGTTACATTTTAAAAAATCTAACACTAATAAATAAAACTAATGTGTTTGTGAACGCCATCATATCTGTTTCAAATATTTCAAAAATCGATGTTTTCTATCCGAATTCCATCAATATACAGTACGTAATTTTTTAGATAGCTTAAATGAAGTTCGGAAACATAACAGTTGTGTTAATTAGTGTTATAAACGTCTCAAAATTAAAACAACTTTAAAAGCATATGAATCCCATTATTTGCAAGAAAATTTCGTTATGTTGGATGTGCATAGGTTTTTTCCTTTACATTTCTTCTTGCAGTTGATGCTTTATATCGGTCAAATTTAGCAAATTCAGTACCTGTGCTCCCTAACATAGTTTAATAAGTTTGTCTTTTTTCTTGTTAAAATAATTAATCTCTTTTAACTTTAGAATTTTGATCAGTGTTGTGTTTTGCAGTTGATTATAATTCGTATTCAATGCCATATTTGTTTACGTTGTCCCGGTATCACGACTTTACGCGCCTTTTATTGAAGAGTTCCACTATTGGAAATCAAAAGTTCTATTACGGTTATTGGAAAATGAAGGGAAAAAAAAAATGCCGCGGTCATTATTCTGCGATAAGCCTTCATACGTACAAGTATTATATTGATTGTGAGGAAATTCATATTGCTTGAGCTTCGTATTTTGCTAATTTGCTAATACATCAATAAAGTCGATAACTGATAATTCACTTTTGTAATTAAATCATTGGTCTTTAAAAATGGATTGAAGTATCAAATTAAAAATTGGAATTTCAATCTTATGTTTTCAAGAGAGTCTGCGCTGAAAAATGTTCCCACCCGGGTGCGGCGATAAGCTTTTAAGTTAGATCTTTTCAATCCGTGCTGAGTTGGCATAGATATGCCCATTGTATTGTGACGTCAATATTTTGACTGAAATGGATGAAAATCATAAATATTGCATATTTCATCTTTTGCCACTTAATATTCGCCGGTCTTGTTACGTATGAAAATACCTTTAGTCGACACGTGTTTTATGATTTGTATTCAGAACATTTTAGGTAAGTGGATACTTAATGTACAATTTATAGACAGTCGTATTCGAAAATAGGAAATGCTCCGATAAAAAAATCTTCTTTTTTTTCATTTTAAACTTTTCCAATCTGTAAAATTACTGATTTGAGATAATTACATATACAACAAATTCAGGGTTGGATACATCTGTTTTCGATTCTAGGGTTTGATAGGTCTAATGATTAAAGAAAGATTTTCGGAGTTGTTTGAAGACGTATCTTATTGTAACAAATATTAATACTTATTCAATGCCGTATTTAATTAATTAAATGGCATAAATTTTTCTTTTATAAGATATTGAAGAACGGCATTTGTGTATCATATTTGATAATTCAAATCAACAATAGCAACGATGATAATAATCATCATAGTGAACAAGTAGAAAATCATAATCTATACTAACAACTCAATCTTTGATACAAGTGCTATATTTAATGAGTTTTTGTTTTTTTTTTTTTTTTTTACCTGCAGTTGATTTCGTATTGTTAAGCGTATTAGATAATACTGTGGTAGCTCCAACACTGACATCCATGGACTCCGCAGGTACAGCACTGTCTGGATAAAAGAAGGAGGTACATATAATTCTATTACGTCATGCGGATCAGAGTTACTGTATAGAAATCATCACTGGCTCACATGGCCCTTGGCAGGTTGATTTTCTCATGACACACCAACAGTCATCGTAAAACATGAACATTTCCGTCGAATCACTAGAATTTAGGATAATATCTAATTCACAATTATAAAAGTTTTCCATCCATCTATTCGACAAAGTTTTAATGTAATTAAGTTTCGGATATGCTCATTAAGAGTTTCTAAATTTCAGATCGTTTATTCCTGGTCACGAGATTAACGTGATTTAACTGTATATATAATAGATAGATAGTTAGATAGATAGATGGAGATAGATACATACATGTAGATAGTGTGAGATTTCTTTAGAAAATCTATTCTAATTGACTTTAAACGTCAGATATGTATTTTTCTCATAGGGATTAATATGAATTGTTTTTCATTTCATACCAAGTTTTGCATTAAATAGCAATCAATTCTTGAAGGAAATGGGATTTTTGCGGATCGGATACCTTAAACATTCATTGTGCATCCTCACTGAAATAGCATACACCGCGGGGAGTCATTATTTACGGATTACGTTCCTCCGCTTATGACCTGTTCGAGCTGAATTTTCTTCTTCAGAAAACTGGATTTGGTCTAAATTATGCATTTTTTGCCTATTAAATTAAACATACGGTCTCTTGTCCCTGTTAGAAAATAAATATAGGTGGACTTTAAATACAAAGAATTCCAGCAGAAAATCGACTCACCTTCAGAGTACTAAGAATTACTTAAAGTGAAGAAGACTATGAGAGGTAATTGGGAGAGCGCTGAAACACGTCAGATAGCATTCGACCTAATAATGGCTCATTGTATTTGCAAATAAGATCATTATAACGATCATAAAATTTGCGAAATGCTGACTTAAACGAGACTGTTGAAACCCCTATAACATCAACTTATTTGTTAGTAGCCTGCCTCCGTTAAAAAAAAAATCATCATATTCAAAACATGCTTTCGCGGCCATTGATATGCTGTCGTATAAGCTTTATATTATATATATTGTTTCGTTGTATATGATACATGTATACTCAATATGAATACTGTGTGATATACCTGTACAGCAAACACAATATCACCAACTGTTGTTATACTACTTTAATGATGCAATGTATGTAGGTAGCATATTTTCTTTGTGTGATTTTCCAATCAATAACGAGCCTTCGGAGAGAGGAAAATGGATTACAGAGAAACGTACAGCGCAGTGTGAATAAAATGTTGCATATACATTACTTACGTCCATTATTTTTGGCAATACAATATATTTCCTTCTTTTCACTGGACATTGTTTCTTGTCACCACCTGTATTTTAAAATTTGATGACAGTAACATTATACTTAAATGGCTAACAGTGCAATATGACATATACATGTAACAAAAGAAAAGGATCATGTGTTAATATGTTGATTGTAGAAACAGAAAAAAAATTATTATTTCTTCCCAAATACAGTTACAATATTACCCTTCTTAGGGGTGTGTGTTTGTTTTTAAAAGTTAACATTCGTATCAAAGGTCAATTAATATTGGAATCGCAGTTGTATTCAATCAAAAAGTTAAGTCTAATCGTGTACTATTTTAATAAATCCATGATAGCCAATTCATTTGCGAAGACGAAATTCACATTAACACAGAAACTATACAGTGTATGAATAATGTCTTAAATCGCTACTGCAGCTAAGTAGTCGAATGTTCACTATGCCAACGGACAGACCAGGTTAAAACAAACACGGTCAGAAACGATGTTTTAAGATAATGCACATGTACAAGAACGGTAGTTAACAACTCTTCTTTCACCATGCATCCGGAAGTAGAAGTGAAGTCGCGGATAATCCAAACGAAACTTTAACAGCCAGAGTTTCTCCTCGAGGTATCGCGTCAAACCTTCACACCTATAGTGTATTGTCGCAGTAGAGGCACCGTGTCAAACCTTAACAACTATAGTGTCTTGTCGCAATAGAGATATCGCGTCAAACCTTAACAACTATAGTGTCTTGTCGCAATAGAGATATCACGTCAAACATTAACTATAGTGTCTTGTCGCAATAGAGATATCGCGTCAAACATTAACTATAGTGTCTTGTCGCAGTAGAGATATCGCGTCAAACATTAACTATAGTGTCTTGTCGCAGTAGAGATATAGCGTCAAACCTTCACAACTATAGTGTCTTGTCGCAATAGAGATATAGCGTCAAACTTTCACAACTATAGTGTCTTGTCGCAATAGAGATATAGCGTCAAACATTAACTATAGTGTCTTGTCGCAGTAGAGGCATCGTGTCAAACCTTAACAACTATAGTGTCTTGTCACAGTAGAGATATAGCGTCAAACCTTCACAACTATAGTACCTTGTCGCAATAGAGATATCGCGTCAAACCTTAACAACTATAGTGTCTTGTCGCAGTAGAGATATCACGTCAAACATTAACTATAGTGTCTTTTCGCAGTAGAGGCATCGTGTCAAACCTTAACAACTATAGTGTCTTGTTGCAGTAGAGATATCACGTCAAACATTAACTATAGTGTCTTTTCGCAGTAGAGGCATCGTGTCAAACCTTAACAACTATTACATAGTATCGTGTCGCAATAAAGGTATCTAGCCAAACCTTAACAATCAGAGAATCTTGTCGCAGTAAAGGCATACACGGATTTTCGGGATGAACTTTGGTAGTAATGTGGACTAATTATGTATGAATTTATTAGAATACAGAATATAATTTTATACCATTTGGTTTATCTTTTTTATTGGCGGATTTGGGGTACCCTTTAATTGGAGTTCCATACCTTTACTCATTAGTAAATTCGAACACGAGCACGCCTGTGTCTAAGAACAGTAACAAGTCAGCGAACCTCCCATATTCACATCAAATTAATCTGCATCACTCTATGGACAGAAGTACAAATGATTTACTACATGTATAAAGAGGATTGCCAAGGAACTAGATTGTGTTGCGGAAGGGTCCTTACTAGGTGAAGCCGCTGATGTGCGAATATTTTGTTTTCATAATTTTATGCTGATTTTCCAATGAATTGAGTTTTAGGTTTGAGAAATAAGCATATGCGACTATTGATTTGAAGCATCGTGTAAAATATTAGGAAATGTGTTTTCTTTTCCGAAATTTGATTAAAGATTCAGCTACATTAATTTTGTTGTTGGCGCATATTTCTTTAGGAATGAAAGAATAACAATATTTAAGTTATGGTCTAATATAGCATTTAAGAGGATGTTGTGGCATTTCTTCACAACAAATATTTTTTTTTTTTTTTTTTTTACTTCAGAACAAATGTAACCAATCTAAATTTAAAATGATACTACTGGGAAATCTATTTTTCTAATTATAAAAATCGCCCAATCATTACATCGCTTTGATATACCCTATAACGCGGGTAAACTATTGGTAGACATCTATACATATACCCCCATAACGCGGGTAAACTATCGGTAGACATCTATACATATACCCATAACGCGGGGTTCCCCTTTCCAACATGCATGTAGGTATCTATGATATGTAGGAAGTTTGCCAATTTTTATATCTAGAAACAAAAATAATTAAAAATAAAATGCTTGTTACTGACAAACCATTGGTGAATGCAAAACGATCTGCACAACTAAAGTCTGATATGAAATGTAATAACTACACCCATCCTTACCTTAAGCCGTGTTCGCAATCCCTCTTTTTCTTATACACAATCCATGCAAGAATAAACCAGACTACAGAGGCATTCTATCGGAAGATTTGATAAATATACCTATATTGAATGCACCTTCAGATGACCCCTGTGACACTTTTCGGGGTAACAAAATACGTATGACCTACACATACGATGGGGGTAAGGTTAGAAGTGTTGAATTCAGTAACATATACTTGACACGAGTGAATGACTTTGTAGCCGTTCTTAATTCCTCGGAGCGCTAGGTTAAGTTACAGAAGAACAAAGGTGACACGCACGTCTATAATTCCATATGGAACCAACAGTTACTTAACAAAGGCCAAAATGGTGTCTGAGAAAATTCCAAAAACCTCAGTCTTTTACAAATACATTGAAAACATCCGGCTGCATATCTGGCATTTGACCACTGATGACAGACAATTGAATGATTTAGATCGGGACATCTGGTCGTTTGGTGTTTTTTTTAATTTTAAATCTAATGTTTGCAGTTCTGATTTCAATGTCGAAGGCGAAATCAGATGCTAACCGTCTATACTATAGAAGCCTTTTCAGAATAAAACCAAACCAAGGATACATGTGTTCACTAATTTAACCAATGAAATGACACGCTGCAAGTTGCGGGTTACAGTGGCATGCTCCAATGTTTTCACAAACCTTCCCTGTTGGGCTGTCATTTCCGCACTAGTTTTTTTGTGGGGTCAGTTGTTTGAACATATTGATAGGGATATGTAGTTGAAAGTAATTCATTTCATCAAATAGTAAATGACAATTAAAGCAATTAAAGCAAAATACGATACATCAAAAATAGACTCAAATACTTCATCCCAACAACATTGTACAATGTAAGTAAACAATTGTATGATATACCATAGGAGCTGGAAAGAAGGTTGTCACAAATATCAATCCACCATGCCGCAAAACATACGTACACCTATAATTGATAACAAAATATACCTCCATTAACAGAAGTTATATCACAAATAATATTGTCAGAATTTTGTTTCAGTTGGATTCATATTGTAATATTGGGGTTTTCTTTTCAAATTTTAATCGCATGGAGACTTTCTGCAGAAGTCGATCACGTCGTCCTGTGTATGTGGTATACATGTAGGAATGACAGTAGACAAATGATATAGTGATCTATAAAGAACATCACACGCTAAAATCCACATCATATGCATGTATCATATCAGCCCGAGTGACCCAATATCTCTGCCAGAGGGCCGAAGGCTTGAGGGCTGATATGGGGCTCAAGGACTGGTACATCGATGTCATGGTACTTCAGGACTGATATCCGAGAACTGATGTGACATATGATATAGATTTTATAGCGTATGATATTTATCATATACTTAAATATTGTATACATACAGTATTGCGCTTTGGGGCGGGGGTGGGTATGCTTTTTAAAGTAATTGAAGGAATATTCGTTGCATGCACACGTAATATACTTTTTTTCTTTAGCCTTTTTCATAAAAAGCTCGATTTTAATCGTTTTAAAATTTAAAATTCAATGAATTTGTCAACAGATGTGTAAAGATATATGAATTGTATTCATAATAAACAATACGTTTTACTCATTCTGTTCAAAGCGTTGTAAAAACCAACACATAAATGACAAATCAATACATAAATGACAAATCAATACATAAATGACACTAGATCATTTTCAGGTTGGAAATCGATCCTATTCTAAATCACTGTAAATACCACGTGCTTTTTATGGAATCGATATAATATACATATTTTGCACGCGGTTTTGATATGTGATATGTTTTTCAAGACCATCGTTGATCTTGTCTATTGTGACGTCACACATGTATATCGCACAGTGCAGAATCGGCATCAGGATATGTCTTTATCATATAGCTAATAAATAGTCTATTATAAAATCTGTGTAAAATCTAGAGAATGTTAGCGTTTAATATCCTGAGAATTTATTGAACGCTAACTTCGCATTGCGTAAATTGTGTGCGCCCGAAACATTCCGAGTATGAGCGTTCAATATTGCCCTTACCGTAACGACGTAAACAAGCAAGTACAGGCTAGTAGAGTGTGAAATTGTGAATAAATTAAGTATTTATTGCACTAAAAACAAATATTCATTTTATTTACTTAAACAAAATGTTTTACTGTACATAAATTATGATGTTCCCTTTCACAAAATCAGTTAATGGAGGGTTTAATATTGAACAGTTAAAGACCCATCTCATGACCGTACGGTCAGTGAAAATGTAGGCGGAGCCTAATCTAAACAGATGTTATTTACCTGGAGTGGCCAGGGTCTACCAAGGTGTTAATTGCTATATCCCATGACACTCAAAGAAATACACAGAGACAGAACATGATAGAAATCTACCTGCCCATGCTTTTTTTTTTTATAGTTTTGATATACACAGCACCTGTCTCGGGGACTTCTGCAGTCTGTGGTCATAGTGTTTGAATAATGGTTGCATTCCTAAGGGTAGCTGACACACATTCTACACCTCTCTCTCTCTCTCTCTCTCTCTCTCTCTCTCTCTCTGTCATTGACTCAATGAATAATTTCTGTTAATATGGTGTACGGTGTGACCGTTGAGACGAGCGAAGCCCATTAACATCTTGCAACACGACTTTTATCCGCCTCTTCATTTAACGCGGGAAATATAACGCGCTTGGTGTAAACAGTTACAAACTGTGACGTCATATTAGCTGCATTGTTTTTTCTTCTCTCAAACCAAGCAAAAACAAAACGTTTGAAGCTATGAGAAAGCTTGTCTGGAATTTAAAAACGTTAATTGTACTTTCTAAACAATCGAATTATTTTAATTACGGGATTGTCAATAAAGTATACCGCAGTGACGGCGACATTTTTCCGGAGGCATTATGGGTAGTCCCCATCATTTTTCAGCTGCAATCGGAACTCCTCGAATGTCTCGCGCACTCGACATAAGTGCGTGACACATTCGAGGAGTTCCGATTGTTTTCAGCTGATGAAGAGCAAACCACGTGACTCAATTGCGTAATCATTGGAGCGAGCTCGTCGCGTCGCTTCGCTCGCTATAAATATAGAGGTATCATAAATTGATGACATAAATTATTTCAATAAGTTACAAGTTTTGGAAATTATTGTGCAAATTATTGTTTGATTTCTGATTGTGTAATTCATAATACATGTACATAGAGGGGAGAAAATTACAATTATATTGAAAATGCATTGTTCAGGGGTCTTTTTAAAAACAATTGAATTACAAGAAAATAGCAGTTGTGGACAGGTCAATGCTATCAAAACTCAGGTATACTGGGTTTCCTCAAGATCTAACGAATGCCTGTAGATATTGGCTGTTATTGTCATCAAAACACCTCTCTGGGGTAGCTCCAGACCACAGTGTCTGCAGGTGTCACTCCACCTGAGATCTTTTTTTTTTTTTTTTTTTTTTTAAATGTTTGATTGACAGACAGCTTACAATTTGGAGGTGTTAACTTAAAATTGGGAAATGCATGTTGATATTGCACACTTTCACCTTAGATGCAAATTATATATTGATGAATTATCGTCTATTTTCGATTGTCTTTGTGATGATTATTTTTCACAATGTGTTCAATCTAAGGTTTTCAATGGGTATTCGCCATCATTTGTCAGCTGATGAAGAGCAAATTACGCGACTCAGTTGCGTAAGCATTAGAGCGAGCTCGTCGCGTCGCTTTGCTCACTATTGGCCAATCCGAAAACATGAGTTATCCTTCCTTGATCCGGAACGTAGTCATCGCCGGACCTTTAGTTTACGGGGTTTTTTTGTTTTTTTTGTTTTTTTTTGTTTTTGTCGTCCCCGTTTTTTAATGACAGGTGTAAGTACTTTGCTACCGACAGCATTTTTTAATTCTGCCAACAACTCATTCCGTTTCTCGGTCAACTTCGCTACTTTCGTTTTAATGTCGTCGTCAATTCTGACAAGTCTATTTAACTTGTTAACACAAAACTTGCAAACGTAACCGTCTTCTTCCAAGTTCAGTTCTAAAAATAACTGACAAAAATCTACATTTGATTTCACCTGTCTGTAGGATTTTTTGTCTTTGATAATTTCGATACATATTTCACAACTTTTCCCTTGGTTACATTTTTGCATCGTAAACATGGGCCACCATATTTATCTCCGAAGCAGAAGATCAATAGGTATATGTAACCGATGATTTCATTGGATAAGAAAAGTTCATGCATATTTAATGAGAAACGAGCTATATGAATAGGATTGACCCACGGGTGATGATGGAGATAATCGAATAGAAGCACCCGTGGGTAATCGACGATGGAACGTAGTGCGCTTGCGTAACAGTAGTTTAAGACTTCCGGGTAGTAAATTCGAGAAGTGTCATTATCAACAGTGCAGAAGGCCGCAAAGATATTGCTGTATAATTTTACAGTAATCACGCCAACAAATATGTTAGTTAACGTTAATAAAAAAATCTCAATGCATAGGTTTACTTCATACACGTGAAAATAACCAACTTTGCATGTAAAATGATAGAAAATTAATGTTGTAAGTAGAGGAGGACACCCCCCCCCCCTCCCCGATAGAATGTTCTATCGTTAAACTGATGTAATTTCCTACGACAGGCCTGTCCCGAGACGCAGTTAAATTATTCTAACTACCCCCCCCCTCCCCCCCCCCCCCCACATTTTCCAGGATTTCACGTGTTTTATGACTGATATTAGTATATATCATATATTGCATACATTTCCTCAGGATCTTTAACCCGTGTTTTAATACAGTCAGATTTATAATAACATATCAGAAGTTACTTGTTCAATATCAATGTAGTACATTCAGCGATGAAAGTTCTGCCACAATGTACGTCTAGGTATGTCGGACTGACATCTCTAGATTCTGAAAATGTCCATCTCCTTCGATTGGCGAGTAAAATTTAACCCAGATAGTACTTGTAAATGAAAGGCCACTGGCAGATTTCCAGCTGTCTGCCCACAAATTTTATACAGAATATGTCTGATTTATACAAGTATAACCATAAAGAAATTCGTCATCACAAACCATCTTTAAACTGACATTTAGACATGCAATGTGTTGAAAATAAAATAACTTATAATTGAACGCCCTGAATTTATAGTCGGCAAGAGTATGTACCTGTAAATACAGCCATTTTGAGTAAAATATTTGGAGTTTTATTTAAATTATTTTGTAAATTTGTGGCGAAAACGGGGTCTAAATCTGTCATTGCAATTTCTGTTATGACACGATACGTGCCTATACATAATTAAGTAGATTTCAAGGGGGCTAAAACGAATAAAAGAGGGAAGATACAGAGACGTCAAAAGCATTCTATTGGGGGTGGCGGGGGTGGGGTGGGGTGGGGGTGGGGGGGTAAACTTACCTATCCACCAGAGAGTCCATTTGAGAACCCCCCCCCCCCCCCGATCACACAGGTCCATGAAAAATAATTTATATCAGTCTAGCAATATTCAACAAAATTAATAATAATAAAAAAAAAAAAAAAATTAGTTGCCTATTTTACTGCATTTTAAACATATCAGTTGATATTAACAATCCTAGCTTCAAAATGATTTGCACGTCCAGGTACTTTGGAGAAAGTTACCCAAAGATTGCAATCTGATTTATTTTTGAAAGAGTCAATTGGTGGTGGTGGAATAATTTTAGCCCTGATAAAACAATGAGAGTGTTGATTTCCTAATTTAATTGATATTTTTTATTTGGGAAAGAGGGGGGGGGGGGATGTTATGCAAGATCTTTGCACCACAGGCACTCGACGTTTTAAATATTTATAATAAAAAAATGCCTACAAAATAATTATGTCAGTCATTATTGGAGACATATGTAAACAAATGAATGTCTGCGTGATTTCCAATCTAATCTTTAAAATCCCCCCCCCCCCCCCCCCCCCCCCCCCGAAAAATCACACCCAATTCGATCAAGAAATTCTTTTTTGTTTCCATTAACATTTTCTTATTCTCTCGTACAAATGATTTCAACTGTTCTCGATTTTGAACATCACCCATATTAATATAACTATATATATAATATATAATATATGCGGAGTTTGACTGTGTTACTACCCGGAAGTTGTCATATTCACACTAAATGTAAGAATACAAAGAGAGATAACTCACGTTTTCGGAAAGGCCTATAAGCAGTACAATAAAACGTATCTTCCAAGAAAAGAATCGTCACCACTCTTATAGCGATTGATCGGACAAACAGCTAGCTGTTGTATTGCGTTTGAAGTTAGAATCTGGAGACTAACTGCATCAATTATTGCTGACCTTGTATTAATTCAAAACATTGCAAGTCACTATATCAATGATACAATCATGTAAAACAAGTATTTAGTTAGTTTTAGGCCACATGTACTTATGGAAATATCAATACGTGGAACTCTGGGACTACATGTATATAGCCCGCAAAATAAAATAAAAATCAGACATAGCTACCTGTAAGCTTTTGTTTTAGACATTGTTATTACTCGTGTAAAGGGATTTAAACGTATAATGAAATTCGATTTTTTTTTTCTATGTAACTCCCAGAATGTCGCACCACGGCACCCAAGCATGCGTATTAGCCGCAAAAAACACTACCGTATATATGTATATGCTATCGCCCGAGGGCACTAGGAATGAGGACTTCATATTATTTGATCTATTGCATTTAACTTTCGATGAAAATAAATGATATGGCAATTCTTGAACTAATATTCTAACATGATTCTGACGAAAATATACTTGAAATAAAATAACGAATTATATATTTTCTTCGTGCAAATAAATAAACAAAGAACGAGTGAACATCCTTTACATACCCATACGGTACATTTTTACGGGAATACATGAATACAAGATAAAGGAATTAGAGTCGATCAAGATATTTGAAGACTTCAAAGACGAATTTGTATCGGTACCTGCAACAAATTGTGTCCGGGCTGTTAGTGTTTTGTCTTTTGCGGTAGGATTTTGGTATTTGGCATGTACCGATAAGTGATCATCTCATGTGGATAAGTGACTTTTGCTCTTGAACTGTATGTTCACACAAATTTTGAAGCTTTTATGGGTAAATTCCCCAAGCCGATGTGTCGTGTTCCTAGTTTGTGATCTTGAAATTCCACAGATATCGAATTACGCATAATACATTTGCATGCATATGTTGTTTTACAATGCAATATGTACTTTAAAGATTAAGAATTAAAGCTCTTAAGATGTTGTTTAAAGATTAAAAATTAAAGCTCTTAAGATGTTGTTTAAAGATTAAGAATTAAAGCTCTCAAGATGTTGTTTAAAGATTAAGAATTAAAGCTCTCAAGATGTTGTTTAAAGATTAAGAATTAAAGCTCTTAAGATGTTGTTTAAAGATTAAGAATTAAAGCTCTTAAGATGTTGTTTAAAGATTAAGAATTAAAGCTCTCAAGATGTTGTTTAAAGATTAAGAATTAAAGCTCTCAAGATGTTGTTTAAAGATTAAGAATTAAAACTCTTAAGATGTTGTTTAAAGATTAAGAATTAAAGCTCTCAAGATGTTGTTTAAAGATTAAGAATTAAAGCTCTCAAGATGTTGTTTAAAGATTAAGAATTAAAACTCTTAAGATGTTGTTTAAAGATTAAGAATTAAAGCTGTTAAGATGTTGTTTAAAGATTAAGAATTAAAGCTGTTAAGATGTTGTTTAAAGATTAAGAATTAAAGTTCTTAAGATGTTGTTTAAAGATTAAGAATTAAAGCTCTTAAGATGTTGTTTAAAGATTAAGAATTAAAGTTCTTAAGATGTTGTTTAAAGATTAAGAATTAAAGCTCTTAAGATGTTGCTGTATATATATACCCTTCCTTGTTGGAAATCGGGGCGATTCAACTCTGAGGTGCTTGATTTTGGATATTGGAGGGAGAGAATATGACATTTACTACAAGACACTGTCGAGTATTCCATGATACGTTACGTCTAGAATGGTTCTAGAGAGGAGAGACGTGGTCTGTGCTATACTGCAGCTGGTCGAATTGCTGGGCAGTCAATGTGTGGTCCGCCATGTCCGAATGGTTCCTTGTTGACATATCTCTGTTTATTTTTCTAATCCCAATTTCGGAGTATTAGTTTATGGTGTGTATATATCCATGGAATGTGCCTTGCATTGGGCGCAGTGCTATTCTCTCACAAATTTTGAATACAATATTTTCTTGTATTGCTTTTTTATATAGTTAGGCCTAGGCCCAAATAATACATTTTATGTAATTATTTTCCAATGAACTTTTGTTTGATAAACCAAATAACAAATTAGTTCGTATATTTTTATAGTTTAGATTTAATAAATTTTGTTGAAAAAAGGCGACTAAATGGGGCGGTCGTTCGATGAGATGACATAATTTAAGTAGTAAAAGGTTGATAGAAATAATGATCAATATGCAAAAATTAATTATCATTAAAAGAAATTAAAGGAAGTGAACATGAAAATGTAATAAAGGGTTTTGACATGTCATTTTGATGTATATAATGAATTCTGAAAATTACTAAGATGTAGCTTTCTTCAGTAAGGATATATTTCATAAAGATTAACTAATGTGTTCAATCTTTGGGAGCTGCCATATTGATAACAATAATACCCCCCTGCTGGATTATCTCATAACATCCACTAGAGGGCAGCACTGATGCTGAAGCTAGTAGGGCACATTGTATATTTTGGCACATTGTAAACATCAACGTTAAAATGTCATCAGCAGAAAGTGAATCAAATAAGGAATATGAGTTTGAACCTGATGTTACAGAGGAAGAAATTGTTTCTCAGAATAACACTTCTTCACCAGTAGTTAATTTTGATGAGAGAGGACTTTTCCTTGTTTTGTGTGCTTGTGGCAATTGTAGCTATGTACATGCAATGGGTGTCTTTGTTGTCATGAGTTTCAACATTTTGTGTCAGATTACATAGATATACACATCAAGTGCAGTTCTCTACACCCATATTTTAACACGCTGTGTCGAAGTCCTCTTATAATTGATACAGATTGTATTTATCCATGGATTTATGTATCCAGAGAGGAAGGGTCTCAGAGGACTTGGATAACAACTTGTTAAACAAGTAAGAAAAACACGAATATGAAAAATACCTTCTGTATTCAAATGTATTAAAATCTAAACACAACCTGGAATTTGTGTGTAATACATTTCCAATTACACATATGCGTGATAGAACACAGTAACAATTCTGTTGCAGACATGCTATCAAGATTTATGGCCTGCAGGCAGTTTATCAACTAGGTCAGACGCGGTCAGCCTCTTGGGAGAGGCGGGGGGGGGGGGGGGGGGTGTCGGAGTAGTTTTACTCTCATTTGTTGTGACATAAATTAAGGAAGCATTTCCTAAAGAGCACTGCAATTATAAAGGATTTCTTGAAACCTCAAACTCTGATACAGATTCTAAATAAGTATTTCTTAATGTAAATAAAAAATAAAATGGTAAATTGCATCTCCAGAATTTATCTGTGGTCCATGTACATCAATTATTATAAAATGTTACAAATTACATGCCGATATTGCAGTACTTTTATGACGCAGTCACATACTTTAATTTTCCCAAAATGTTTTAAAATCTAATAAAATTAATTGAACTGGAATCTTGAAATATAACGTGCTTCTGAATAAGTTCAGAAGTTGGAAGAGCTGGACATCTTTTTCTTAATGCAATTGAAATTAGAGTTGATTTCAATTCTTTTCGCTCCAAAACCTTATCCATTAATTCTAATATGAATCCATAAACTTCTGCTGTATAACAGTGACCCAGTCAACAGTAATGTGTCTCATTTACGTCAGAGCACAGATGCATACTGGGAAATAATGGATGACCTCCATCAACCTTTAACTTAAGAGTGTTTAATTGCTCAAATCTCGTAATAGAAAAAAGCAAAATAAATTTAGGCCACATTGGTCAGTTTCAGGAGGTCTTTTAAGTTTATTATGCAACAAATATTTTTTTCGCGTTCACTTCCTTTAAGATTACAATGTTTTCTGTTGAATTCGCCAGTGTTCATTAACCTACTATGTTCATGCATACTAATTATGTTGCGAATTATGCTGGACCTCAAATTGACCCCCTTCCCCTAAAAAATAAATCATAAAAAAGAATGAACAAAAAGCATAAGTGAGATCTGAATAAAATAGATTTATTGATATAATCCCATCAAATCATATTAAGGTCATCGAAAGCTGAGAAGCAATTAAAACAATCACATTTCTATCATATTTCTCCTTCTAAAACATAGCTATTATGCAATCTTTTTTTTTTACTTAGGTCATTTGGTTTGTTTGATACAATATGAATATTTCAAATCAAATATAAAGCATATAAGTAGGAAAGTGGTGCGCTATATAGTAAACTAAACAGTACACATCACCAACCATTTCACAGAATGACAAGTGTATGTAGAGGGGAGGAGTGTAGAGGAGTGTTGTTCAGACACGCAGTTAAGACCAGTTTTGAGATACAAATTTAGAGGCGTTTGTTTTTCTTTTCAGCAGTAACATGCACGGAAGAGCGAATGAAATAAACGACGTGCCCAACATCATGTAGTTCATCTGTAAGTATAAATAAGTTATCAATTAGTCAATAATATTATTCACTACCGAGAAGATTAATACTTGTAGTATGCTATCTAGATTTGGCCTACATCACAATGTCAGTTACAGTAAAAACACGACTATAATGAACCTCCTAAACCAGCAAAAACAGTTCGTTATAACCAAACCTCGTTAGATCCAATAAAATGTCCACTATGTTCCTCTCGTATTTGAATAGATATCACTTCACGATAAGCTTGAATTCGTCGTTAGCGTGCTCGTCATAAGCGTATTTTATTGTGTTGTATCGAACTAATTCATGCCATTTTTTTTTTTTTTTCATTCTTTATTATTGATTATTCTTGTTTGACCTCTTATTTGAGAGACAGAGAAAAAAAATCGAACCTCTTGAAACGCATTATACTCTACCACCCATCGGAAGATGAAGTATTGTGCAATTGTTGATGCCCCGGCCAAAGCGAATGTTATGCTAAAAATTGTACTGGTCCATTTCCTGTGAAACCTACAAAGAAATGCACGCGGTGTTATAACTCAAAAGGCGTATGTACGCTGTGGTCGATTTTCATTCTGTACAATACTTTGCATATACTTACATTGTGACGATATAATTCATGTTGGTCGAATACAACAGCGATCTGAAAAACGGAATCACGGAAAACTCTGCATAAAACGTGTTCGGTGATTGGACAATTCCAAGGGTTGAAATCACAATAGACATTATGCAGCAAGTAGAGAGAGCGATGACAAGTGGATAAACTTTTCTTGAATAATCATCCGATCTTCCTGATTAAAAAACGTACAGATTAAGAAAAAGATTGATCAATTTCATAACTTCCAAAATTAAGAGTTTGGCGGCAAACACGGACCCCAAGGCACTCCAGAGATGGGATCAAATTCCCAGGTCATATCCGGCGTGTGCCCTATAATGCATGAACCAGTCCATCAATTTATTAGATAGTTTTGAAGTGGAAAAACCCTGTCTTACTCTCTGAAATACACTGTACATGGGCCGAAGACCAAGTCCGATTTTTACATAATGCTGAAAACAAATCACTTTGATATCTACATGTGCATGTATAATGATATCACCGAACTGGTGATTTTTACATGCATTATATTGTATCATATTCAAAGTATGTGGTTAGTTAATGTCCTCATGTAATCCTGTTATAAAACACCTATAAACCACAAGTAAACTGAAACAAAAGATGCCAAAGCCAGTAAAATTCTGGATTTTTTTTCCATTTCAAAGCACACTTCCTTGGCCTGGGTCCCAGCTGATTGACATTCGTTTTCAGTTTTGTTTAGTTGATTGGTTGTGAAAGATTTAAATATGGGATTAAAGTTTTTATCCACTGCCTGGAACATGTACACCGTGTATTCGGAATCAAAGAACCGGGTCGGGCACTAAGAACTGAGTAAAGTTTTATGTATATATTATGAGAGTCAAACCGTAAGAAAAAAAAAAGCCTACATCTAAATATATTATCTATTATGGATTGGTGGAGGTACATAAACAAAAAATAAAATCGATTCTCGCTCTCCTTCAATAGAGCAATGTTAAAAACTTGTTGATTTGGCAGCAGAAACTTCTGATAATAAAACCGTCGTGTACATTGACTATCCACTTACAGCAAACTTTGGTTAGAACAAAGCAATATTATAGCTACGATGATAGTCTAATTCTGTTGTGAACATCGCATACGTTTGCTGAGAGTGAACAATATGTAAATATTCCAAAACGTTTTAAATCTTAGTGTCTGACCGGTTCTTAGCATTCGATTACCCGTTGTGATGGTAGAAGTGTGCTGTGATACGGCTTCTTCAATTCCGGCGTCAATCCCTTCTAAATTTGGTCGTAACTTGTGGAGCCAGATACATTTTGAATCGGGGGTCCACTTTAAATGTGTTAGAAACGACAAAATGTTGTCGATGATTATTTCAAATTTTCCCATTCTACAGAGTACTGAAATCGAACATAGAACAGAGTAGATGCATTCGAAAAAGAAGTAATTCCCGATTCTCGGTGCATCTGAACTGCAGATTCTTGTGACGAAGTAATCTAGGGAATATTCCAGCCAATCAGATTCACCGTTAACGCACCGCATCAAAAGAAATTATATATATATATATATATATATATATATATATATATCCCATCGGATATGTGTAGATAATGAACAGTAATAAATATCATCAATCCAAACAAGAATAAACAAATTAGAGTTCGGCAAACACAGACCCTTGAGAACACCATAGATGAAATCAGGTTTCGAGGAGGAGTAAGCATCCCTTGTTGATCGATCACATATCATGTATCAGGTAAACAGAGTAATCCGTAGTCAAAATGAAAACATAAAGAACGGCCTAACAAAATTGATAAAACACAATAGACAAGATACATTTTTACCTTTAAACAATCTCTTTATGTATTGAAGACAACTTCCGGTGATAATGGATACCAGCAAACCGGAAAACAAGAAGTAGGACAGCATGTTTGTCAGTTCGCTAACTAGGAAAAGAATGTGCAATTCTGTCAAAATTCAACTCCTGTGGCTTTTAAAAATGCAATTTGAATATCAGTAATTATTTTGAAGTTTGTTTTGAAATTGAAATTTGAAATTGAAATTTGTTTTGAAGCTTTAAAGTACTTCACTGCATGGATCTTATCTGAACCGCTACTTCCGTCGTTTTGTTTTACACCCATCATTCAGACGGATATGATATGGTACAACGGTGTCCTTTTACCTGCTCATTTGAAGTTTTATTATTCTATTTTATTTCTCTGTCAAATATCAGGCTAAAACGTGCTGGAAAACTTCACTCTGCGCACCCTAGATACTGATATGTTGCAATTTTGACGAATTTCTACTTCCCTTGCAGGAGGTTTGCCACTTTAAAAATGTCTCTGGAGGGTGCATTATTTGTCCGTTCTAACAATTTCTACAGCTTTCAATCGACATTCTTAATTTTCAAAGTGATTGTATGGACATTGAAGATGTGCATATAAAGAACGGATTTTGTTCTTTTTTTCATCATGGAGAATATTCTTATTTCGGAGTATTTGAATTAACATTAAAAATTTGTATGTTGCAAGGATTTTGATTTTCTTAATTTGCTTTTAGGAAATAGCAAGTTGTATATATAGTCCAGTCATTCTAGCCAAAAATATAGCGTAACCTCAAACTAATTGCAACAGAAATGTTTTTGTTTTCAAACAGTGAGTCAAGGGATGCTCTAGCATATATAAAAAATCGAGAACACAAAACAAAGGGGAAACGTGTATTTGGGGGGCAAAATCGTACATTTTGATAAAAAAAAATCAACGAAAACCGGGATTTATCATTTATTTTCACACATGAAAGAAATAAAAGAAACATAATTGCTATAATCATCGGGAACGGTGTTAACATTCACAAACTACTTTATTCATACCAAAATTTCAAATGAATGATTTTTTATGAGGCGTAAAGCCTTATTTTGGAAGAATAATCGATGAAAATGAGAAGAGTAATTAATATGAAACTCGTAAACATTGATTCTGGCACAAAATGAGATACTATTTATATGATACAGTTAAAGAAGTGATAATTAATTCATAAAAATTAATTAACAGTTTGAGATTTTACAATCATGAGTCTATCAGGGGCGGATTTAAGGGGGCGCAGCAGCCGCCCCCCCCCCCACCCCTAAAATTTTCAAAATTAAGGTACATCATGGTCTTTTGTTTAAAAGGTGTAAACGATAAAAGAAGCAATAATTTCTTCAACTCTCGGAGAAATAAATGACAAAATGTTTTGATTTATTTAATAACTTTTATTGGGAGAACTTGCAACCCCCCCCCCCCCCCAATTACTTTTATTGGGAGAACTTGCACCCCCCCCCCCAAAAAAAAAACCTTAAAATTTGCGTCATTTGATTAATTTCACTTTTATCCTAAAATGACAGAAAATAGTAAAAATAACTACGTAGGGGACATATTTTAAGCCCTATACAATCTGTAAAATCCATGCAGGAGTTCAAGGCCGCCCCCAGACAGGGCGTCTCATAAACTTGCACCCCCCCCCCCTCCCCGCCTAACCGCAATTACTGGATCCGCCCCTGTGTATGATCCCCTAATCGTGTTTGCTCTGTTCGTTTGTTTGTCAGTCCGCAAAATGTTTAACTTTGGTCATAACATTTGAATGGTAAAGGACAGTATTTTCATATTTAATATACGTGTATTCTTTGTGACAAAACCTTTAGATGGTACCAAACATTTTGACATTGTGACCTTGATGATTGACCTACTTTTCGTGACTTTAGAAAAAAACTTGCATAGGGTGTTGGGATTTGCTTATGAGTTAGAAAATTCACGCTACATGTTTAGTGACAAATTGAATCGGGTGCATACAAATTGGCCGGAACGAGGGTATTGTTTTTTTTTTTTTTTACCATTCCTCATTTCTTTCTCTACAAATATCTATAAGTTTCTTTGAGAAATCTACAGTTCGGATAGAAAAGACATTAATGTCACGTTTCCTATCAGAAAAGAACTAGAGCCACAAAGTACTAAAATTGGACCTTTCGCCAAAATAAATGATACTTTCACAGTTGATGCGCTAGGATTTATAGGTTATAGAACAATTTATTTTACAACTATATCTTTTCTAGTTTTCGTTTTACAGTCGTTTAAACTTTGTGTTGTTTTTCAGCAGAAAAGCTATATAACGTCATGATGTTGACGTTATGAGAATCACAGTGTAATACGCAAATAATGGACGCATAGGTTAATATATATTTTTGGGGCTTATTCTGGTTGTAAATCACAACTGTTTAGGAACTTGTATATTTTCTATCACGATGTTTAAATTTGTGATATATCCCCCCTCCCCATTACATAACACATTACAATTTTTTCCCGCTGTATTGGACATAAGTGAAAAATCGTGATCAAAAATTAAAATTCCTTGCAGTGAGAGGACCACAGCAAATAGTATTGTTTTACCGTCTATCTCAAAGACGAGTTTATATTTTCAAGTTGCATATACATGTATCTATTCGTATCAATTTCCATTAAAATTTATATTAATTGACGATAAAAAAAGAGAGAGACAACTGTATAATTTTGGTTAAACTTGAGTAATTATAGTAACTAATTAGAAAAATGGATTTTTTTAACATCCACCTCGTAAACTAATTTTTTAAAAGATAAAACACGGTGGACCTTTAAAATTGTCGGCACCTCTGAAGTCTTAATTTTCTGAGCGAGGTAGACCTTTAAGTCTACGGAGGATCTAAGTGGATATCTGACATCTGTGCCTCCTTTGTGCCACCGTGCTCCTTCGTGTAATAAAAAAATAAATAAATTTATACTAAACGAAATAGTATAGTGGGTGAAAATTAAAACGTATAAAACGGCGACTTGTATATCTTCATATCATTTAATGATATATACTATTGTAAATTTAAAATAGTAATTTAATTTTTAAAAAAAATGTACCTTCACTGTCTATCTTTAAAGACTTATCATACTGATTTGATAACTTACTTAAATTGTTTACGTGTTGGAGTTTGCTATTTGAAACAATTCATCTTAATTACTCTTACATGTAACTTATGACGTTCGTTATGTATTGATTTTTCACGTTTATATGTTTGAAGCAGATAAATTGTTTTTAAAACCCCCAGAAATAGAGTGGACAGTGTCGCTAAATGGATTTTAATTATCTCTAAGTAGAAACCTCAACATGTTTGTAAATCGGGATTATTTCTTGTATATAGATATATCAAGATATTGATACATATCCGTATGCAGACTTCCCAGCAGACGTTCACACCTTTATGAAACGCCCAAATTCTCGACATCCCGTACACAAACACCTGTACGTGGTAGTCGGCACATTGTTTCACAGCACGAGCAGCACGAGTTCACCAAATAAGAGACTTTCAGGATCATTTGACTTTAAAAATGAACAAACGAATATCACATGGTATAAATTGGCAATTATTTCAATTTGATAAATAGCATGAATTATACCAGGTCAAAGAAATGTGGACCATAAAATGACAAATAAAAGCATTGAGATTTGGTCCATTGTGCTCTTCGTGGACTGAATACTTTTTGTTATCGAAAATGGAAAAAATTATTTTAAAAATGCCTAGATTTTCCGCTTGCATAAACATGCATTACAGTGGTAAAAAAAAATCTAGTAAATCCAATGAAGTTGTAGTGATATAGATTATATATCTATTTTATTTTTGACTGAGAGAGCGTTAGATAGCTAGGCACGTAACGTCGGTTTAAAAAAGAGAGGGGGCAGTCCTAACTTGCGCTAGCCGAATAATAATTTAACACGGAAAAAACGGAAATTAAATATATCAGAATGAAGTGGAATGGTTAATTAAAATATTGCTCATTTCAAGATTTGATTAAACTTCCCGTACCTGGATACAATTACTGATGCTCTCTCTCTCTCTCTCTCTCGATCGATCGATTGAAGTTATAGATTCAGTACTGTTCTATGAATAGAAGCAATGCAAATTGTCAAATCATTTTGTCTATATATATATATTTGTGTGTAAATTAAAAATTTTGAAGATTAGACAATTTAAGCACAATTTCCTGTTGCTATTGTAGACTGGATTATTAAATTAAGATATATTTATTGGCAAAACACATGTCCAGTTTATTAATTGGCAAAACATATATAATATAGCATTCAGCCCGTCTGACATAATTTAATTTTACTTGTATCACGCAATTTGACTTGTTGAGCACGCTGAAAAAAATATTTGTTTATATTGTATAAATGTAACTTGGTATGGGGACACACCTCCTTGACAACCAAGACGACACTACTTTTCCTTTTCTAATTTTGCATTGGACAATGGAGCACTGATGCGTTGATAGGCCTTCGAAGTAGGCCTATGAAATAGAATATCAACGAAATTAAACATGCACAATAAATACTGTATTGTCTTACCCCCCCCCCTCCTATAAAAAAAAAAACCCCAAAAAACAAACAAAAAACCGCATAGTCTTTGTTTACAAGTAAAGTTACATAAAAAATAAAAAACTCTTGACATGTACGACGATATCATATGTGAAATTTAAAAAAACCCCGCTATATCGAGTATTTTCATAAGTGGGGTTACTTGATCCGCCTATCGAAGCATATAATGCGTCATGAATGTCTTACAACAGATGACGTCATGTCTCATCGATAACATGTGGATTGCTATATATCTATGAATTGTTTACATAATTTACTGTGTCGGATTTAACCGGCGGCAATGCTGCATGTTATGGTAAGTCATATTGTAGTTTAAATATGTTATTTTGAATTCCTTTTTGCCTGACCAGTTCATGCTAATATTCAGCCCGAAAATTGGATGTACTGTAGGTCAAAGAAGGACTCGCTACCAATGTACGTGAAGTTAGGTTAAATAAAGCAGTTATTTCGAATGTTGACAGTCTAAAGCTGCGTAGTAACAATTTTGTAAAATGAATAAAGCAAAAATTATTCGATATGATATCAGTACCATACAAGAATACTTGTGTGAAGCCTGAATATTTTCCGATATATCCCAAACGTGACAGAAGACGCCATGTACATTTCAGTCACTAGGCCTAGGCCTAACAGTTTCGGTAACTCGTTTCGTTCAATGATAATGTTTATGATAATAATGTAAAACTACCAAACATTGTACACAGTTTTAAAGCAACGGTGAACGACTTTAAAAGATGAAAACAACTAGGTATTGAAAATGAACATCTATAACCTAGTAAAAGGGCAAAACAAGCTGCAACCGAAAACTAAGCCTATTATTATGTGAGGGAATTTCCCTTGCTTTAAAAATAAACACCGAACTAAAATGACCTACATTTTGTATATACATGACACGAAATAAAAAACGTGTATCTTTCTCCATAAGATACTTAAATCAGCCATAGTATCTGTAAAATTCAAGTTTAACACCACCAGCGCATTATAACCGTGATATTGTTCAGCAATCCGGAAATATTTTTTTTGAAAAATAAAAATAGTGCTCCTAGTTCGCCCTAAAATATTTTTGCATTGATGGTCAATTGAAAAGGTGTATATTATAAAAATACTTTAAACATTTTGGGCGAGATGAAACCAGGTCGGAGGCAGACGAAAACAAGGACGACAACGACAGAGATGGCGAGACACGCTGGCAAGAAACTTTACAACTGCGGGCCTAACATATCAGGACGCCGAAAATATAGCCAAAGACCGTGTGACATGGAGGGATACCATAGCGGCACTGATGTGATAACAATCACTAACAGTATCCATGGATGGATGGATGGATGAAACCAGTATGGCAAAACCTTTACAAAATAACCAGTTTTTGGTGAAAAATGACAAAAATCAGGTACCATATCCGGTTCTAGTATGTATACAGCTTTAGTTGTGCTCCTATTTTTAAAATCTAACATGTTTTTTTAAACCAGGATTCTGATTCATATTTATAACACCAATACTCCTATTCAACATTAACTTTCATTTTTATATAATTTAAGGGCCATAATATGGGGTTTGTGAATCAGGTTCTTTGCACAAAATATACAGTTCTTGTCGAAGTAAAAAGTAGGTGTTGTTGAGGGAAGATCGCGACTTGATAATTCATGATTAAGACTTGTCGATTTAGACCTTTTTTTTTTAAAAAAAAATTATTGTGTTGGGATTAGTGTAGTCACGGAGACATTTTTGATGCACTCTTTTGTCACGCATTGTTACAGCAAGTCAGTAATTATGACATACATCATATCTTCAAAAACACCCAATCCATCGGATCTATATGTCACTGTGATAAAGAAATAATAACAATACAAAGACAATGTTTTCTGTAAATCAAAGAATGTTTGTAAATATAAGAGGAATGTACAAACTGGGTGGTTTGCCGATGAAAATTTGTTAATAAAAAATAATACAATCTAAGTTGACATACACAATGTGGGGTACAGGTAGTAAAAAATGTTCTGAGATTTAAGTATGCAGTACAAGGTAGTAAAACGTGAATCTCATCTTCTACACAATCTACTAAAAGTGATTGATTGTATATTGTTTAACGTCCCTCTCGTGAATATTTCACTCATATGGATACATCACCATTGCCGGTGAAGGGCTGCAACATTTAGGCCTATATACTCGGCGCTTATGGCCTTTGAGCATGGAGGGATCTTTATCATGCCACACCTGTTGTGACACGGGCCTCAATTTATTCGGTCTCATCCGAAGGGCCGCCCCATTTATTCCCCACGGGAACACAATCTAAAGAACACAGTGTAAATATTCTGTCTTCTAATTCTTCTCCTTTGTATCGCCCCGTTTCTATTCTATAATTGGAAGTATACCACGTACATCTTCATAGTGCAAGTAAAGATCTTAGATATTTTGAAATGCTCGTGGAAAATTAATTTTCGGTTCTAAAATTTGTTTTAATATCTTTATTTAAACATAACTTAATAGTTGATTTACTTTTACATGTACTAGACACTACTTCTTATAGCTATGAAGCAAATTGTTCTGAAATCACCAGTTTCACACAATAGTAACCATAATATATTTTCTTTAGAATTTAAAGATTCAGATAATGACTTCATTTGTGATGTTGAGTTAGACTTATTATATTGATTCACACATGTTTATTAATGTTGTCCATTGATAGTAAACGATTTTAGTATCGTATAGTTTATACAGTGTCAGTGGTAAGGAATCTTCCATCCGAATTCGCCATACATGTAGTGCAGGTAAAGGAATGAATATGTGATAATGACGAAGTTCGCGATTCTGAACCATCTCAATGTTGTGGTAGTTTCAGAGACCCCATACTACACTACAATAGTTCAAAACGAACTACACAAATTAAGAATTTTTTTTTCGAAAGTTGAAATTCCGAGGTCTTTGTAAAAACGAATTTTCGAGACTGTAAAGTCATTTCTGACGGCACTCATCCTGTTCACACTTACGCTCCCTTTTTCTCTTAGTTGCACAATATATTGACTATCACCAAGCGATCTATTGCAAATTCAAGTGTTCTATCACTACCTGAAAATTAAAAGGTCGATGCAATTCACTTGTGAGGGACAAATGTCCAATGCTTGAAAAACATTTGATTTTACTAAATCAGCTGGAAATTATGCTCATGTATGTACAATTAGAAGCTAAGTTCAAGGCCACTCGTGTCATGGCCGCATCAAACCTAAGATGCGATTACTCTTTCACCAAACGCTCGACATTTCGAAGTGAAAATCACGCGTTTTTCAAATATGACCTTAAAAACGGAGATCCCGTGTCGTGACAGACGTTGGCACGTTAAAGAATCATTACAAGTGGTATTTCACCTACAACTACAAACAAACAAACAACCAAACATTACATAAACGTTTGAAGAAATATTAATTGATAAGAAATACGTTTTTGTTGTTCTTGTGCAAAAATTGCTTTCCATACTTTTTTGTTTGTTGTTAGCGAAGGCTTACATATTGATATGATATCTTTGTTTTGGAGAGAAGTTAGACTCCAATATTTTATATTTTTCAAATTGTATTTCTTTGATTATATGATTACTTGGTTTTAAATGTTTTGGAACTGATGTCTGTAAGAATCAGACATAATATGGATAGTAGATCTATACATAGAATATCGTATAACGTTGAACTTCATTAATTAGCTTTTATACAAAGTCATTTTTTTTTTGGTATGAAAATGTAATTAGTGGTCAAAAATTAGCACATGCCTGAAACAAACTAGCATTTTAGAGGATAAAATTGACTTACCAATATATGCAGTACTACAAAGAGCGTCTACATAATTTCAATTATCTCCCTTGTAAACTCTTCAGTGTTAATGGAAGCCATGCTGTAACAAAGTTTATGCTATGAAAATGTGCTAATTTAAATTAGCAAATCCACGACTTTCCCCTCTCTCGATTTTTCTCGATTTTTTATATGATCATTATAAGCATATTCCACTACAAGTTTCGCAAAAGCCATTTCTGTTGCAATTAGTTTTAGGTAAAACAGTAGAATGACTGGACTAATAGTTTGGAGGAAATATTGCATAGAGAAAAAAAATTCTTTGTCCGTTTCACTGCTCTCACAGTTCTATAGTTTGGGTCTTCCTATTCTACATACTGTATAAATGTTTGTTGTCGCTAGGATATATTATTCATATGGTGTAAAGGAAAACTGTATGTATATGTACATATATAGTCACATATGGTTAAAGAATGCGTTTCTTGTGACTGGGGTTCATAGCTTCCAGTTTTCTTGATATATCCTTAGACTAATCTTTACAAAGTCCACCTGGAAACTGACATGACTAGTAGATAGTCATAGAATTTCTTGCCATATCTTACCCATAGCTTTAGTTTCCAAAACCACTGACAATTGCCTGTTAACCAAACCAACGTAAGACAAAAATCGCAGACATAGAAAGAAAAACCAAATTATATAAAGGCCGAACACGGGAGTTGAAACAGACTGTCGAAGCGTGGGATCTGAAAAATACAGGAGGAAGATACAGACATCTGATCTAGTACAATATATTCGTTACTCTTTCAATATAAGGGTCAAAAATTCAAATTGTAGCAAATACCTTTATTTCTTTTCAACCCATGCTCTATGAGATCGTCGACACTACCTTCCTTGTCTGTTTGTCCAATATCAGAACCTATGGGATTTATTTTTGGTTGTTTCCAATGGAGAAAAGTATTGACCAAAGTAACAACAACTTGGACTACAGCAATCCCCCAAAATGTGTACTTCATTTCTACACCCCTCTTATATAAAATCTGTAGCGAAAGAAGTTGCTGGCTACAATCATGCAAACTTATCAATTGTGCATACAAATCATAGATTGCATTCTAAAAGAAAATTCTGAGCTCTGATGATAATTTGCTTATAAATAATCACTGAACAAAATAATGAAATATATGCTTAATCTCTCAAATGAAAGGTGAGATGAAATGAGTAACACAATGAAACCAGTTTTATAGAGTAATGAAATGCTCTAGACATTATCTCTCAACAAAAGGAAAATTGTGTCAAATTGAGATTAGAAACATCAAAATATAACTCCATTTTTTGCGTTCCTCACTGTGCAATATCTTCACCTTTCCATCAAGGAGAGGATATACATAGTGTAATTCAAATCTAACTTAATTCTCAGGAAAGAGTGGAAGATAAGAATGAAGTGAAATGGTTGTATTTCAAGAAATTTACCTTAACTATTAACAGCACAAAGGCAGAAGAATCTATGGCTCCATTCAAGACAGTGACGTAAAAAGCCTTCCCCTTCTTGATATGGAATACCACCTGCGAAAACAATGTAATAGAATGGATCTGTATTATAACATATGAATGGTCTTTGGTTTCGTGGATTGAATTTACCAATGTCTTCATTCATCTCCAAACAAGAAAAATTGCTCTATACCAAAAGAATGCAATCCTTCAACCACAAAATCAAAATTTTGATCATAGCGTCATATTAAATTTTGTTTCAAACCAAGAAACAAATGACAATAACACGTCCAGCTGGCTATAATTGAGAGAAGAATAAGACTTTGCATAAGATGGACTACCGGTATATCTAGCTAGACTCCGCAAAGTTTCGTATTAAAATGTCTGAATGCAATAGTAGGAATGGTTTTGTAAGAAATACAGAGTATAAAATTGAACGTAAAACTTATATGGTACCAGTTTTGATGCACCAGATGTGCATTTCGACAAATAATATCTCTTCAGTGATGCGCAACCGAAATGTTTGAAATCCGAAATAACACTGAAGTTTTAAAGCTATTATAGGGGAAACAATGTGCCAAAAAACGTGAAATACCGGGTATGATGGAAGACCACATTAGGCTTTTTTATGGGAGCTGCATCGACTTTTTTCTTAATAAATTTAGTTTTAGGCAACTGATGGCGTAATTCTGGACTATCCTCCGGTGGTTTAGAGAGCCGGTCGTGGGCAACATCCATAATTACAGAATTCAGACTGTACTATAGCATTGAAAAATATATCCCGTGTGGGTACACAGATATGGAATGAAGTATTATCTAACACGTGTTTCAAAAGTTTGTAAAACGACTTCATGTCCAACAAAAAAATTCAAACAGAGACGTCATCAATTTCAGGCAAAGTACCACTTCTAACCACTGTCGACGCCTACATCCGTTGCATTGAGTGCTCTTTATCGTGCCGATGCCCTCTGTGACACGAAGTCTTCGTTTTTAAGGTCATATCCAAAAGACCCGTGCTTTTCACTGTCATGTTGTTTAAGGAAAAGAAATTCCTTAGACTTGACATAAAGCTAAGATTAAGAATCCAAGCATGGGCCACTCGATTTCCTTAGCACTTATGTTGGGTCCAGTCTTTGAATTTAATAAATTGGAAAGGATGTTGTCACGTCAAGGGTAAGTTTAAAATGTGCGATGCAGGCTTGAGATTCCGTATAAATTGGTTGAACGGTGGTGTTAGCAATCGGGCTTCCCAGATTATAATCTAGACGCTGCTTCAAATTTAAACCCAAGACTTTTAATATTTTTAGGAACTATTCTTTCGTCAGACACTAGGCATTAGAAGTGAAAGTTACTCTTTGTTCAGATATGACATATATATTGGAGGTTTGATGTCACGATAGATGTTGGCACAAAGAAGGCCCATGTCCGTCTAGAAGTATCACGCATAGGTCAAAATTTGTGACGTTTCTTCTAAAGATGCTGCTATCTTTATATAAGTCTGTTTTGTTTGTCTCCCGTTGCTACAGCAGGGTTAAGGCACTGTTCTTTCTTCATGAAACAAGTATTGGGAAACTCAAGCAATCAAAAAGTTGTATTAAGATATACAAACTATTGATATATTCTGTTGAATATTTTTTAAGGAAAGACCTATTTACTTGCATATCCGTCACAATTAAAGCCTGACCACTTAGTCCGATCAGAAACAAACCCGGGAGGAACAGCCACGGGGTATCTGAAAAACAAATTAGTAATATATCAATTACATGACAATTCTGTGACTGTAGAATGAATGAGAGGGAGACAGAAATAGAATGAGAGAATTACCAATATCAGTGTAACTCAACAAGACTAGGCCGAATGGATAAACACATCTACAACGAAATTCGATGGAAATCTTAGTAAAAATCGTGTATCATAGGGTAAAGAATATATCTTGAAGTTTATCAATTCACTTATAATTCATTTTATGTAAAAAAAAAAAAAAAAAAAAAAAAAAAAAAAAAAAAAAATAGATAGTGTTAGTGTTAATGGTATACTCTAATAAATGTCACGATTGCAAAAGAAGATATGGACTTTTCTATCAAATTTCGGAATTTCGAGACCATTACAGGAAGAGTTTAGAGTCATCAGTAGGGCTGTGCTACTGATGTATAAAAAATCGATAACATCTCAATAATATAGTATCCCATAGGTATTGGGGTTAGAATAGGTCTTTAGTGCCCTTGCTTATCGTAAGAGGCGAGAAATGTGGCGGTCCTTTGAATAGTGACGTTGCCATATGAGTAAAAAATGCTCGAAAAGGACGTTAAAGGATTGTGATTGTATGTTGTTCGAGAACATTTTACTCATATGGAGATGTCACCACTGCTGGTGAAGGGCTGTAAAATGTAGGCCTTTGCTCGGCCCTTATGGTCTTTGAGCAGGAAGGGATGTTTATCGTATCACACCTGCTGTGACACGGGACCTCGGTTTTTCCGATCTCATCCGAAGGACCGCCCCATTTAGTCGCCTCTTACGACAAGCAAGGGGTTCTGGGACCTATTCTAAAACAGATCCCCAATGATTCAATGAATAATTTAGTAGATAGACTCTTTGAATAGCTATAAAACCTGCTAACAAGCTATGGGTGACATATGACTGCCTGTATATACAACTTCTGTCCGTCAATTTTTATTCGTGTTAGGTTTGTAAGGGAGAGACAACACTAGAAACATCTTGATACTGCCCTCGAAGGTTATTTATTACGAGTCATGAGCCTTGAGAAGGGTTAAAACCACTAGTTAAAGCACTATTTGCTATGTGAACCATACCTTCAAGATGCATCAAACACGACTATTTGACGTAAGAGTTATTACTTATCAGACGGTGTAAATTGTTCTTCATGAAATTCATTTGCTACGATCAAAGTTACCAATATAAAGTAAATGTTGATTTCATAAATCAACAACATCCAGTGATCTGTGTTTAGAGAATGCCTTCTTTGCACTACACAGATTCAGCATTCAGTCGATTTTAATGTTAGAAAATAAACCAACACCTCTAACGCTCACCAGTTTATGTAAGTTTTTCTGTTGCATTATGACGTTATAAATTTGGTTTTATATAGATCACACACAAATTACACGTTGGGCATTAATTTGTACTTCTTTCGATCTTAGTGTCTGTATGGTCTACTTTACGTATCAATGAAAGTTTCAAGAAAAAAGAATCAGAATACATATACATGTATTTCCTTCCTTAACTATATGTTTGGGATCATTCTCTCTCTAGTAATTCTAAAATGTATTAATAATAAAAAAGCAAAGATAACGAAAAGTGATTATAACTCATTGATATTACACTACTAAACAATACAAAATGGTGAGGAGAAACACGGGCCCCTGGAATCACCAGAGGCGGTACCAAGTTCCCAGAGGGAGTAAACACCTCCTGTTGAGCGGCCATATTTTTTCGATCAGGTAAACGGAATGATTGATAGTCACAATTAGTATGTAAAAACGGACTTGAAATTGGTATGAAACACGACAGATAGTATTTGACCCAATGACAGCTTATATTCGCAAATTAGATCATTACATGTATAACGATTTCTGAATTTCTGGAACAGTTACACCCCTTTTATATCACTGGATCCTATAACTCAAATGTCTAAATATCAAAGCAGTCACAGTGTGATTTGGCTACGTCGCTGCATCCTCAGTTCCAAACGGGGATGAAGAAGTTGACTCAGTAATTTGACAACTAGGCCTAAAGCTATGAAAATAAAGTACGTACTTAAAGCCAAACCTCAATATAAAACATTTCAAAAGATAACTTAATTCATCCTTAAAACTTACATTTTCACTACATACCGTTTCGACTGCCTACTATAGAAGAGAGAGAGAGAGAGAAAGAGAGAGAGAGCGAGGCTAATAAATTGAACTACCGTTTTAAAAGAAAGAAAGTGCATTGTCAATAAAACCGATGGGGCTGATATTACTTCCCATTGGGATGATTGTAAAGGACAGGTCACTGTAATCGATATAAAATATCACAAAAGAAACAACACATAAGATCTACTTCGCAAGTTCAAATTACGTAGATAAAATGAAACCTTTATTCATGTTTTCTGCAACTCGTAGTTACTTCAGTGTGTATTTTCTACGACAAGTATACTTTTTAGTGAATTATATGCTCAAACAAAGGTGATAAAAGTTGTTGATCAGCCATCGTTGTATACTGTTTCAAGTTTTCCCTCTAAATATGTCTATGATCATTTCACTAGGCATGGCGTTTTAGTGAGAGAAAACATTTACATGTACGAAGGCAATGTGACCAGGGTTGAAATACTAGATGATTCAAAGAGAAGAAATAATGATTTCAATGGTGTTTAATTATATTTGAATGCATGATGGTGGTCATTGTACATTGACAAAGTGGCTTTTTCGTAGAATCCGACATGTTAGAGAGTTGGTTGGCGGGATTTCTACTTTCACTTTTAAGGTGACGACAGGACGTGAAGCTGCACAATTGCTTGTTGGATGATTTGTGTGTATTTGTGGACATGTATGGACGTGGACGTCATTTTAATGAGTTCACTTTGATTTAAGAGATTGAGCAAAGGCACAGAGAAAATGTTTCCTGAATATAGATTCTGAACAAAAGATATATTGCATCATCCCTGATCAGGCAAGTCTAACTTGTTCATTTATCTTATTTATTATTTTGATGCCCCCGAGATCGAAGATCGGGGTTCATATTGTTTTTATCCTGTCTGCCATTCTGTCATTCCGTAATTCTGTCATTCTGCAATTCTGTCTGAAACTTTAACCTTGCTAATAACTTTTTTAACAGTAAGTGCTAGAGCTTTAATATTTCACATGAGTATTCCTTGTGACAATACCTGTCCGTGGGTATCAACATATTTTACCCTGTGACCTTGGAGTTTGACCTACTTTTTGACACAGTGACCTTAAAGTTTGACCTATTTTTGAAAACTTTAACCTTGCTAATAACTTTTGAACAGTGATTGCTAGAGCTTTGATATTTCACATGCGTATTCCTTGTGACAAGCCTTTTCCGTGGGTACCAACATGTTTTACCCTTGAACTTGGAGTTTGACTTATTTTTTGAAAACGTTAACCTTGCTAATAACTTTTGAACAGTGAAACTTTAACCTTGCTAATAATGTTTGAACAGTAAGAGCTAGAGCTTCGATATTTCACATGAGTATTCCTTGTGACAAGACCATTCCGTTGGTACTAAACCTTTTGAACTTGATATTCGACCTACTTTAAAAAATGACATTGGTCATAACTTCTAAATTGTAAATATTATAACTTTCTTATTGCACATGAGCATTTCGTGTGACAAAATCTTTCTACTGGTACTACGATATTTGTCCTTGTGGCCTTGGACATCTTCGGAATTGGCCATTATCGGGGGTATTTGTGTTTCACAAACACATCTTGTTTAGAATTATTTTTATTCATTTGTTGGTTTACAATATCACAGAAGGTGATATATCCACAAATTTAACTGGATATTTCACTCTTTCTGTGTATGTGTATTTCTTTTTAATTCATTGGGGGTTGCATTATCAGTTTGTGTTGATGTAGGTAGGAAATAGAATTTGGTTTGTCATTTAAAGAATGCAAATTTAATGGGAATGCTTTACAAGAGAGTAAATCAATTTCTGGTAAAGAAATTGAAAATTGTGTAGAATGTCAATTGTGTGTATTGCTTAAAGATCAGTACCAGTACCCTAATGTTGAACATTGGGCAGATATGTAAATTGATTGACATTGACATTCGCCGAGCTTTCCAACAAAGACTGTTTCTCCAAGTAATGCACAGAGTGTCAGCCATCTGTCTGTGTCTCGCAAGTACTTGCTGTAGACAGCAATCAAGTTGGATCTCGTGTAGAAAGGGACTATAGACTTCCTTTGGAACGCTGTACATACTCAATATAGCGTCGCAAGAGTGACCTTGACCCCATTTTTAATGTCCACCGCCTAAGCCCTTGTGGATGAGAAAGAGTGATTTTGACCTTGACCCACTTTCAAGGTCATTGAAGTTGGACAGTCCCATTCCAATGGATTCCGGGTCTTTAGGACCGGTCGTCTTTGAGTGATGACTTTCGGAAACAGTCGCTGAGTTTAAGGGTCTTCGGATTTCTGAGATTCATCTCTCACGGAAATGGACTATGACGTGAATTCGTCAGCGAATGTCTCAGCTCCTAGAATAAGATGTGACACTGACTACTCCTAAAGATGTAGATGGAGCGTTATAAACGTCATTTTTCGACCCCCATCTGTCCCCTGTGGCCAATAATCCAAAACCTTATTGCACATCTACGGGGCATTACTATTCACCTCCTCTAATATCATGTGACTTCTCCTAAAGATGTAGATGAAGTTTAACTGACAAGCTTTATGATAGAAAACGTAATTTTTCGGACCCTATTTGCCCTCTAGGGCCAAGATGAAAATTCCGAAATCGTATTGCCCATCTACTGGACTCCTAGAATATTATGCGACTAGTTCTAAATATGTAGATGGATTTAAGTGACAAGCTTTATGATAGAAAACGCAATTTTCAGCCCCTATTTGCCCCCTGGGGCCAATATAAAAATTCCGAAACCTTATTGCACATCTACAGGACATTATTATTCAGCTGCTAGAATATCATTTGGATAGCGCTATAAATGTGGACACAGATTTAGTGACAACAACCGGGATGAACGGACAGATGGATCGGGATAAAAACAATATACCCGAGTTTTCTTTAGAAAGTGCGGGTATAATATCCTTGCACAGATAAATTTCGATTGATACTAATGACTCACACGTAGCGTCATGTTATCTTATTATCATGGTGACCACAGAATGGGCAGATATTTCAGCCGCCGTCTATCTGTGTGACACGGACATGTGATAGACACATTTTCCTAGTTTTCATTTCATGCTTGACATTTTGGGTCACCGACTGTATGCACATGTGTGATGTTTTCATGTTAAAGTAGAAATACATCTGACTGTCGATATGTCTTAAAAATTGATTTCAAATTAAACCAAAATTATTGACTTGCAAGATCGTCGAATTATGATTTTAAACATATTATAAACATATGTCACGGGGTCTTTATCTTCAAAGGATATTATGCTAATGGCTATATCATTTAAGCTTCATTGATAAAAAATTATGAATAGATAATGACATAAAATACTTGTTTGCTCCTTTCATGTACATTTATATTACATCGTTTGTAAGGGTATTGTTTATTCTTATGTGCATTTCTTAATGTTATCCTCAATATAACAAAGGTTTAGAAAGATAGCTGTACATATAATATCTTGCTTGAAAAACATTGTTATACTTTATCAGTTAAAACATATGCAACAACTGCCTTGCAATAAAACTATACCTCATCTTTAAATCATATTAGGTTTAAAAAGAGAAATATGTTCTGTATTTTTTATATCATTCAGACCTGCATGGCCACATACATATACTACAACTACAACTTAATTGCTAAGCAATATACTGAATTATTGGTACCGATTAGAAAACATAGAACCTTTTAACAACATAATATCAAATAGATACAGAAGATTTCAGGAACTTCATGACAATAACATTCCTTCCTGGTTTAGCTCTACAAATGCCATTCTTGCATATTTCCCAAACATAAATTCTTCAAAAACAAAGACTGTATCTGCGAACACTTTTAAGAAACAAGTACACACTGCTCTCAGATCATTATACTTGACCCATTGATACTAGACAGGAACATTTGAATTCTAAGCTTAGACCATACACTAAGTTCAAATGTTTGTTTTTTTCAAAGAGAAAATTATTTGTCAATTATTAAAAATTATGGTTATAGAAGAAGTTTCAGCAGGTTCAGAATTTTATGTCATAAATTAATCATTGAAACTGGTAGATACAGAAATATACCTGCACATCTTAGAATATGCTTACATTGTAATGTTGGTGTTGTGGGTGACGAAATGCATTTTCTATAATGCTGTGACAAATTTAATTTTGAAAGACCAGAAATGTTAAAGACAATAAATGAAAAATGTTCTAATTTCAGCTATCAATAAGACTTGGACAAATTTATATGGTTAATGAATAATGAAAATCCAAGAATGCTTGTGTCTGTTTCCAAATTCATTAATTTTTATTGTGTGTGTCCATGTATGGGGGTTTACATATATTATGTACAGGTATATGTATTACATGTACATTAGGGTTTTACAAATCTATGAATATTCTTGAACCCCAACTTTTGGTACGAGGTGGAACAAATCTGTTTACCTTTTATATGATTTATATATCTTTTTTATGATTGAAAGGTGTATGCGAATGGATATAGATACAATAACAACATTTTTATCTATAACAGTATGTTCCCTATGCATCGTCTATTGGTAGCTTTAGATGTGCAAACATATTGTACTTAATTGCAATGTTTGAAACGTATATGCACCTAGGGGCCCATTATTTTGGCAATAAACTATCTGTATATATATATATATATATATATACAGTTTGATATGTAAGTGAGATAGGACATACGCTTTTCAACATATCAACCAATGTGCATACTTCAGTATAATTCTGTAGATGCGATCTCATTGGTGATATAAAAGAATATCTACTATACTATAATTATTAAATCTGATTTTGCCTTTGAAAATGAAAAAAAAAATACTGTAGAGTTTTATTGTTTACGTTGCAAAATCGTATTGGACAAGTATATTTTGTAAAGTTGACGCCGTAGTATCATGACATTCCGGTAACAGAAAACACACATTTCGGCTTGAGTCGAGACGTTATTTGTCGAAATGCGCATCTGGTGCATCAAAATTGGCACCGTATAAGTTTTACATTACGACCCCTGGGTTGAGGCCTCTACTTGTGGACTGTTAGTCCCCGAGGGTCTCTACAGGCCAGTAGCTAAGTACTTTAAGTACTTTGTCACTACCTTGAAAATATGGATGTATATTTAATTGCTGGGGTAAAATTTAGAAATTCATTTCCAAATTAAGGATTATCTCCCTCGTGCATAGCTTTTATTCTTTGACGAATTTGGTTCCAGTTTTTAGCACTCTAGTTTCCCTTTTAGCTCTTACAAGTTTACTGTAATTTCCAAACTTTCGGATTGAGCATCACCGAAGAGACATTAATTGTCGAAATGGATCTGGTGCATCAAAATTGATACCGTATAAGCTTTACATTTCAAAGCTGGTTGTAGGTAGGTAAGTAGTATGTATGTAGGTAGGTAGGTAAATATGCAGATTGATGGGTATATACATACAGACAGACATATACATGTAGATAGGTGGATATATAGATTGATACATACACATATATGTAGATAAATATTAATTGATAGTAAAGTGTTTCAAGAAGAATTTTCCTAGACACTTCCCCATGGTCAGTAACAGTGGTTTAACAATAATGGCACATTTACATTATACAACACAATATAATATTTTACATTATACAACACAAACACGCTATCTAAAAGGAAAAAACCATACTGATTTAAAATGTAGATCCCATATAATTTCTTGGTTACCTGTTTAGACATTAATTCCAGCATTGGACTAGTACAACGCCCCCTCTGACACTACCAAACTACAGGACTAGTACAACGCCCCCTCTGTCACTACCAAACTACGGGACTAGTACAACGCCCCCTCTGCCACTACCCCACTACAGGACTAGTACAACGCCCCCTCTGACACTACCACACTGCAGGATTAGTACAACGCAACCTCTGCCACTACCACACTACAGGACTAGTACAACGTCTCCTCTGCCACTACCACACTACTGGACTAGTACAACGCCCCCTATGCCACTATCACACTACAGGACTATAGTACAACGCCCCCTCTGCCACTACCACACTACCAGACTAGTACAACGCCCCCTCTACCACTACCACTTTGCAGTACGAGGGTTAAAACATTCCATACTAGAACGGCCACATCAGTACAGGCAATAATCACACGTCTGTTTGCTTCACGTCCACCTGATGATTTTCACTCCTATTGAGACATCACTAGCTGAAGGTGAAGTACCCTAGTTTTGCAGCCAGGGCGTAGCAGTGAGTGTCTTTTAACGACTCAACACCTGCTGCGCTGCAGGACCTCTGCTTTTAATAGCATGTCCGAAAGACATCGCGACTCTCATTTCTAAACGCTGAGCTATTTGGAGTTCAAGCAATTATAAGGTATGTTTACGTCATAGGTTTAATGCGGCCATGTTACAAGCAGGGTTTGAAGAGGGTATATAGAAGGTTGCACTCAACTTATTAACCAATCAACACTTGTTTTACAAGTCACATAGGGAGTAATATTAGTTAAATGACATCTACTTTTTTCATTCAAAGACTGAGAATGTAATAACTCTGTTGAAATTTACACTTACATGAACATAATCCTGGTTTTGGTTGTTCCTAGTTTTTGGAGAATAATACCATAGAAAATCCCTAAAATCACATAGGTTGTGACGCCGCTACTGAAAAACATATTTAAGCGTTCCTCTTGTTCTGGGCATGGTTCTAATAGTTCTGTGGTACCATTTCTATCACACATATCCGCATACAATCCGATTTCTTTGAAAACAAAAACCAACGAGCTCCAACCAAACGGAATAGCGCTGAACAATATGCATTCTATGATCGACAGAACAACTGCAGAAAAAAGATTGGAGAATTTCAGTGGTAATTTTAGATTCTGTTAATAATTCTCTGTATTAGAAAGCTTTAAAAGTATGTGGTGGATTGTTCTACCTTTGTTGTTTTATTTCAGTGTGTATCTAGGGAAAATCGGATCCCGACATATTTTCCACTACATATCTTTAGATATTTATTTAAGGTGGGTCGATCCTCAATATCAATATTAATGGTTAAAAGTGGAAAAACTGTATTAATTTCCATTCAATATAGTTTAATCTAATCAATAACCAAAGAAAATATTTATGTTGCCACCCATTTAAAGATGTCAGACATACAAAAAAAAAACAGAAGCATATATCAACATTAAAAAATCGTACATTTTCGTTAAACAGAATGATGAAAATTAATTAAAACTTGTTGAAATGACAAATTTTAAATGTCAACAGTTTAAGAAATCTGATAATTCATAGATATATAAAAATCAGTTGTGGATATTTGTGAAATCATTGAATCATAGACATGCAGTAGAGGACATTCCAGCATAGGAGTTATTGCCCTTGACAACATTTTTAAAATTAAAAATAATTGATTATCTATGGAAAATAAAAACTTTTTCAGAATCAAAAGTTTACCAAATTTTTTATTTTATTCAGTGAATAAAATTCCTCTGAAAGACATATTTCAATCATGCGCAAAATTTAATAAAATAAAGATTTTGCAAAAACCTATGACATCACACGAGGATCGATCAACCTTAAACCCCCACACACAGCTTCCAAACTTTTCGTTTGTTACCACAGCTACGTCAGCTTGCTACTTAATTCTAAACTCGTTGATTATATTGCATTCATGCATAATTACATAATTACTTCAGTTCTCGGTCGACATGCTATCATAAACACAAATAAATCATATAAAATTAAATATATATATATATATATATATATATATATATATATATATATATATATATATATAAATTTATGTAGCTCCGTGAGGCCACGTCGAGCACTCTAGAAGATTATATCGTAGATTTATCTCACTATATATATATATATATATATATATATGTATACATATATACATATATATATATATAGTTCTTCTAGGCGCAAATTAAGCTTTTGAGCATTGTGATGTATTATTTTTTATCTTATGAGAGTCTATTCTTGTTCTTGTGTACTCCTTCTGTGCGCTTCAAAAGTCTTGTGGTGAGGATGGGGACCAGACTACTGGGAAGTAGAAGAAATTATTTTCCTTCTAAATACAAAAACGGACCAAATGTAGGTAGTGTAGCGATCTAAATGAGCAGATCATTAGATCTGATTTTAATTAGATTGGTGCTTTTATAATTACATATCGAATCAGTTTAAAACATATACACAATATACATGATGTACTGGAATATTATTACTGCATAAATATATGAAGTTAAAATATTGAAATACCACAATTATCCCATTTGCCATAAATTTGGGGTTTCAGTTTCCGACTATCAAAGTTAACGTCTATCATCTATAAAATAAGCAAATATGGACAATTTGGTTTCAATAAAATATCTAAGTTTGAAGCAGATGTTAACGACTTTGTGACGTTTTTTTTTTAAATGTTGCGTTCTCTTGAATATATCAAATCGATGTACGAATGGAAGCGAGTATTTTGTTAAGATATAAATGAATCTAATGTCGATATGTAACTTCAACATCCTTTTAATCAACCTCAGAATACTTGTTCATAGAATTAGAATTAGTGTTTCCAATTTATATTTTTATTGAGGAAGCAGCTGGCTATGTCAAAAGCCTAGTCTGTAATTTATCCTGAGGAATGGTGGTATGAAGTTCATATAGACACGATTGCTTCTAGATATATAGCGAAACTATTGCATCTGAAAGATATGAGTATGGAAAGCAATTTTGTTCGAATTAACTAGCAACTTGGCATGGTTATATCAACAAATGAAATTTTGTAAAGCTGTGAATTGTCAGTTCGCTTTGAAATTCAAAAGGACATGGGCACTATTTTTGATTGATAGAAATGAACATTTTTTTATCAAAGAAATAAATATTTTTTACAAAAAGGTGGATTGAAAACATATTCTTTTAAAAATGGGGGTACTTTGTGTTTACGTAAAATCAGGTTCCCCATGTCTTGTTTCTCAACAGGTAGCCAGGACACCACGTGCGGAGGTGAGAACACTATGATATCTAAGAGGTATGTCGAAAGTATTCAACATTTGAACATACTGTATTGATAAATCAATTGAGGGAGCAACCACAAATAGGAAAGAACAGAAATGTTCGTAGCATAAGCGTTTTATTCACCGTCGTCATTAAATGATAATAGAGTCACGCGACATGGAAACATAAACAGGGCTCGTGCCTTGGTTTGAATATGAAAAGTGTAGATATTTCATATGACATCTTACGTCAGTTCTTTCAAAATTCAATTTTGTTGTTTTGTTTTACACGAATCAGATGTTATTATATTATCAGACTTTTTGTATAACAAAACCATGTTCATGCCCATTTAAGGAATGTATAACAGATTGTCCTAAATGTAACGCGAGTGAAGCGGGGAATGTAAATTAAGATTTTTAGATGGAACTGTTGAGGCGGTTGCTTTAAGAATAGAACGATATAAGACAACAATTGCGCAGAGAAAGAGATGCGCTGTATATCAAATGTTTTTATATACATGTAGCATGAGTCTGTCGCATATCCTAATTTTCTCCCAGAAAGCTATAGTTACATTATCGTTTAAAAAGTAAAGTTTTAGGACAGCACTGTTCTGATTTGCTAACGCTGTTTTCGTTCTAAAGAATGGATATATTCTCTAAATGACATTCTTAAAAATCAAGAAATACTTTGTAGATACATCATATCACTCATTACCATTACATGTTCCAATAGTGATGAAGTTTCTAGATCCTCCATGACCTTTTCCTGTGAAAACGCAATTCCATTAATGACAAGAGTTAGCAAGTATTCTTTGAATAACATTATTATACAATATAGGCTATCTAAGGGACTGATCAATATTCATAAGGGAGTTGGGACCGGCGTGAAATGTGATGGGACACATATTTTTTGTGTACACACTGAAAGGACTTCATTTTGTTTTTGTAATTTCTAACACAGATAGAACTGCAATATTCTTATTGCAAATGTATCAATGTAAGAATATGAAAAAATATTTCAAACTACTAGAACTTATCTATCTTACAAACAATAATATTGAATTGTATGTATGCTTTATTTCATGCCCAAGTTGAATATACTAGAGACGATTCACAATAAAATACTGGACCTTTCAAAAATTTTAATATCAAAACATGTTATTAAAAACCACAAAATAAGTATTTAGCTGTAATGAAATTGCCAAAATTACATGTAAGTTTTGCATGGGTGGGGAATTAGGAATAAGGATTTCAATAGTAGAAAATAAAAATGAAATGTCATTGTTGGTCGAAACGTGAAAAATACATATCAGAATTTTCTAAAATCTAAACACATCTTTAATAATAATATAGAGAATACTGAGATGTGAAATTTTCTTGTAGGTACTCCAGAAAACAATGCAGTAAAACAGTAATTAAAATATGCATAGGAATAAAATAAATTGAAAATAATGAGATTTGTAACTTTACTAGACAATTTACTGAACAAGCATGACAAAGTAAACAAAAGTTTTTTTCAGAAGCTGGAATCCCTCAGCTGATATAAAAATGGAGAGACAAATATCAAGTGATAATTATGAAAAACTCTACAATGTTTTAAGATTATTTTTTTAATTGAATCTGAGTGCCAGGGGTATGAAATCTTAATTTGCACATCTAAGCTAACTTTTAATATTTAGCAACGATATAAAACAAGAAGTGTTCATAAAACTTAAATACCCTCCAAATACCCTCCAAATGCCCTCCAAATACCCTGTACTGAGGAAAGGTTTTTTTCTTTTCTACACAGGAACTGTGAATGTTAAAGACCAAAGATGCAGTTTCAATTATGAAAATCTTGTATATAATAAATATTGTAAACCACATTATCAAAGGATTTTAAATAAAGAGTCTAGTATTGAACCTGTAGCATGGGAATTTACCAGTGTCAATTATTAGATATTCCTGATAAGCAGTTATCTGAATTTACCTACATGTACAAGCTTTTAAATAATATTCTCTGTAATAATGCATATCTCAGTAAATGTATGGAATGTATTAAGTGCTTATCTAAATATAAATATAAAATGGAAACACATTATGATTGGATTTCTTCATGAACACAATAGAAAGACTTAAGTAATTAAATTTGCTTACTTCTTATATAGCTTACAGAATTTATAAATATTAAAATGTATTGTAGGTTACAATCACTCGATGAAACTTGTTATGATATTTTTCACCATGTCTAATTTTCAGTAATGACTTATGCTTAGATGAAAATAATTTGATGAAAATCATAATTCACATGCTGATTATAAACTTTTTGAAATTCTTGTCTATTCTATCTAATGTTCATAGTATATATTATTGAAATTTTGACATGTTATTGTATCAGTTATTTGTTTATATGTAACTTGAAACGAATAAAATTTGAAACTTTAAAAAAAATAATCACTATGATAAATTTGGTCCCACTCTGGAACCAAAACAGTTACTACCTGATATCATGAAATTTACAATGTAGTAAATGCTGACCTATTCCTTCTAAATACCTATTAAGTTTCGATTTAGCACCAATAACATTGAAGATGTTTTCAACATATATACTATATAATACTAAGTTTTGGTCCCACCTTGGAGTCAAAATCTCTACTCCAAGGATCATAAAAATTTACAATTTTTGTTGAGGCATGTCTGCTCTACATAACTATACATTTAGTTTTTCTTGCACATGTGTGGCTGTAGACAAGAAACTTTTTAAGAATTGGTAAATAATTGGCAGATGTTATCCCGCCTCTCAGGCCCAAAGAGTGCAAGATTCCTGACATTTACAATTCATGTCCTCTCTGTTCCAATGATGTCTCATACCAAATTTGAAAAGAATTAGAATAGCAGTTATTAAGAAACTAAAAGTGTTCTATTGTTCACACATTTAATAAATGACGATTTTGACCTCATCCCGATGCCAAAACCCCTAGCCCTAAGTTCACCGAAATTATAAATTACATTAAGGACTACCTGCTCTTTCTAAATAATTTGGTACCAAAAGCACTTATATAAAAAGATGTCATTTAAATATTTTACACACAACCGCTATTTAGCCAGTTTGGACCCGCCCTAGGGTCAGAACCTCTACCCTGGGGATCATGAAATTTACAATTGTGGTAGAGGCCTTCCTGCTTTTCATCACTATGAATTTAATTTATTTAGACATGTACGGTTATAAAGAAGAGTTTTAAGAAATGGTCAAATTTTGGCAGTTTTTGTCTCGCCCCGTTCCGCATGCCCCAACAGTGCAGGATACCTGAAATTTATAATTGATGTCCTCTTTGTCCCAGTTATGCTTCATACTAAATTTGAAAAGAATTGGACTGGTAGTTATGATGAAGAAGTTAAACATATTCAACTATGAACGCACAACGTATGGCGGATGATAACCAAGATGGCCTTGTCATCAGAGCCTATGACAATTCTAATATATTTGATGACAGTGTTAGTATTGATACTAATAGCGCTGACGACAGTAGTAGTGAAAAGGGAATTTATATACCATCTGAAGGTTCCATACCAATTCAAGGACTACTATGTGTAATCGGTAACGATGATAATGAAGTACAATTGTTGTTTAACCATATATATGTATCTATTAGATAGGACACACACTTTCTTATTACACATCTGATATAACAAAGCGACACCGTTGTAATCTTAAAAGATAGGACATTGGGTTTTTTAAAATGGTAATATGGAATGCACCGTTCCTAACCCCCTAATAGATATTGTCCGGTCCCTGAAGAGTGAAAAATGCATCACAAATATAACAAAAACGCCGCACAGTGTCAACAGTTTTCTCATTTTAGAACTCGGTGAACAAAATACTGTTCTTGGCACAATTTTTTCACCTTTTCCTTCCAAAACGTGTAATCGGATAAATATGACTTACTGTGTTATCTCCCCTTCTCTTAATATTTTGGTTTTCTTTTACCTGCATTTGATTTCAAATTGCTTGACGCATTTTCATTGGAGTCATCAAAGCTGACATTCTGGTACCTCACATCCGAAACATTGCCTAAAATGAATCGGAAAATATCCATGCTACAATTTTCAGTGCACTTTTTGTTTTGTAAATTCATTGGGTATACGGGGAAACAGGAACTTTATCGCCCATGAGACAGGAGTGAATTAGTTTTTGCTCTCTCAGAAAACAATAAAGGTTAATTAAAATCATTAATTAATTTACTTTCTATATCCATAGAAGATTATAACCCTCTTCCCCTACGAATTAGGAATTCCAAAATGAGGTAAAACATCTTGGATTGTTGGTTTTTTGCGTGTCAAGATTTTAAAAGAAGCTACCGTTCACCTTTTCTACCTAGCCCTTTGGAAAAAAAAACCCGATGATACGTACCTGCATAAAGACAAGTGCATATTTTACTTCGCCCTGGGAAACGACTATAAAGTAAATACACTTTGAAACCATTTACCACCAACATTTCTAATATGTTTTGCAGTACACAGATTCCATTATTTATAAAACAAATAAGCACACCGTGGGAAGAGAATGAATGCCATTTTTTATTTTTAGAATATATTACACGAACTCTGACCTACTCCTCTCAATGCTGATTTAACATTTTATGGCTGGAAATGAGATGAGTCATATAAAATGTCATATATTTAAACATTTGGATGGTATAAACCTTATCATTTATCAATACCTAATACCAAATCTACGTAATATTATATTCCAGTTCCAACCTCCGATGAATCATGTTATACAAAGGAACCTAGCATACTTTTTGATACATATGTGCATTAATGGTCTCTTTTTTTTTTTTTTTTTTTTTTTTTTTACTTGCAGTTGATTTTGTATTGTTAAGCTTATCTACGGTAATACCTTCACCAGCGGCACTCAAGGACTCTGCAGGCACAGGACTGTCTGAAAAGAGAGAGGAGGTACTTCTGTTACATCTTGCGGAATATAATTACTATATAGAAATTATATACCGGATTTACCTACTCTCACGCCCAGTGACGCAATAATTGTGTCCCGAAACACCGAAACACCGACTATTTACTGCTAACTACATGTATATATATTTGTATCGGCCCTTTGAATGGGGTGGAAACTTGTGCAGTTTCACCATTTCCAATAAAACAAAGCGATTGATACTGTTATCAGACGTATTGCTGCCAATGGACAAATGGCTTATGCACGATGCTCCCGGCAACCGCTTATTATATCACGTCACAATCACATGTGCTGACTGTTTTTTTAAATAACTTTACTGATTTTCGAAATTATTGTAAGATTAACTGGTCAATAAACAGAAAGTCAAATTGTATTAATCATTGAATATATTAAAATGAAATTTTCTATGTTTGTACTTGATTCAACGAAATATTGAAAGCATTACACAACGTTTAGCTACAATGTATTACATGACATCATCACAGTCACATGTAGACAAGAACATATATTGATATAGTTATTTCGGATTTCAAACATTTCGGTTGAGCATCACTGAAGAGACATTATTTATCGAAATGCGCATCTGGTGCATCAAAACTGGTACCGTATAAGTTTTACAATATGACCCCTGGGTCGAGGCCTCTGCTGGTGGACTGTTAGTCCCCGAGGGTCTCTACAGCCCAGTAGCTAAGTACTTCGTTACTAGCTTGAAAATACGGATGTATATTTAATTGCTGGAATAAAATTTAGAAATTCATTTCCAAATTAAGGATTATCTCCCTCATGCATAGCTCTTATCCTTGGACGAATTTGGCTCCACTTTTTTGGCACGCTATTTTTGGCTATATTTAGCTCTAAAACTTCATAGTTATTTCGGATTTCAAACATTTCGGTTGAGCATCACTGAAGAGACATTATTTGTCGAAATGCGCATCTGGTGCATCAAAATTGGTACCGTATAAGTTTTACATTGACGCAAGCGTCAAATTTGGCAGCAACTATTTGGTAAAGTGAAAATTGAAAATAGCGAACAATAATACGATAAAGAATACGAAATTGAGAGTACGACAAACACGGATCCCTGAAAATAGCGGAGGTGGGATCAGGTGCCTGAGAGTAAGCATCCCCAGTTAACAATCATTAAGTATTCAAAGCATATCATTTAGACTAAAAACGTATTTTTTTCCATTATTGATTCTTCACTATAGTTCATTCTGGCAGGTTAAGGACATTGTTCACATTTTAGATGATATCCCATTGCATTAGATAAAACCCCACTGTATGAAGTAGATTTCATCTTTAAAGAAATAAAAAACCCACTCATAAGTAAAATGTAAGTTGGAAATATAATTAAGCTGATTATTCTATAATGTAGATCCGCAGTAAATCACGGTTGTATTTCTAACACCAAAACACCTGACGGTCGATATTAAGATGTTATGATTTCCAGAGCCGACGTTGCGTGTAGCTAAAAGCGTTTTCTGAAACAAACGTTTAGGAATACGATATGTTTTATTACATTAATTGATTAATATGATGATTATGGATTGAGCCTGTGCCACTAGTCTACCAACGCACCCTTCATTTTTAGAAACTTTTTCGGTGTTTTGAATCGCCAACTCAAATAGGAATTGAGTTATTGAACAGGTACACTAGTACTTTAAAATCAAACACCTAATCAGGAAAAACTGAAATTATTTATCACTGTTACGCATACATGTGTAATGTACTTAATTATAAAGCAAATGTAAAACACTAGATCATTTAATGAAAATATTAAATATTTCAATGCCTGGTATTTCAATCAATCAGAAGATTACGAATATTCACTTTTCTAGAGGTAGAGCGTTCGTCCTGCATGCGGAAGGTCGGGATTTGAATCCTGGCCGCGACAGACCTAACTCGTTACAACAGACCTGTGACAGTTCCATCGCCAAACGCTCAGTATCAGGTGCGAATGTCACAGGTCCTCAGAGATGACGATAAAAACGAATGGGCAATAGGATTCAAATTACATTAGGTGTGCTACGCTAATGAACCCTCACTGCTCAATGTTCGTAACCGCTGAGCATAGGCCTAAAATGTGAAGCCCTTTACCGGTCCATATTGGTGAAACATTCTCAAGAGTGACGTTAAACAAGACACAATAAATCCTTTTTTCAATGATTCATGTAATTTCCGGATTTACCCGATGCTAACAAGTGAAACATCAGCTCAATTTCAAACACAGTAACCATTTTCAAGAATTCTTGTTACCGAGCACCAAGTGGAACGTCCGTTACATGCTCATGATATTGAGCGAGGCTGAACTTTTACATGCATCAATGCATTAGTAACAATAAAATCGTATGCATCATAAGTATGGTATGCGGTGTTGATATTGCTTAAAAAGCTTACTTTGAGGGTTTTTTCCCCATATCAATTGAAACATGTTTTGTCTTGGAAGCATATCCACCTAGCTGTATAAAGAGAGTTAAAAGTGCGAGACTATGTTAATGCGTTTCGGAAGACAATATCTGAAAATGTGGTAACCCGATAGATTGTCACAGCGCATGAGTCACACAACATCGTTACGCCAACAAGCAACTCACCGTTACGCTAACACAACTTAATACAACTCGCCTTAGCACCGTTATGCGTTTTAAAATGGTCCTACCCGGACACCAGATGAAACAACTGTAGCGGGGATTAGACGAAAATCGGTCTTTTTCAGTGAGAACTTCAACACAGTTGAAAATAAGGATGGGGACACAATGAAAATAAAATCTTTTTGATAGGCTCTACTTACCGTCCTCCTCTGCGTAAGATTTGATCTTGCTCTCGGACATTTTCTCCATGAATTTCTTGATAAATCTTGATTACAAATCCAAACCTAAGAGTATACGAGCATACAGTTAATTCGATCTCAAACACTTTTGTCAAATTATGAGAAATGTCATTCATGAAGTATTGTTATTTTTGGTCTTAATACAAAGAGAAGGGATTTCAGAAATACTAGTGGATTATAAAAACAAGATCGGTAAGATATCATTCGTAATGATCTATATAATTCCATGTTTGTATTCTATAAGACGTTGAACCATATAAAACCTCTCACAATGCGTATAGTGACTACAATTAATATTATGTCAAATTTAGCTTTTTTGCTTATATTGCAAAATATTCGATATTTTTGTTTTCTTGAGTTATCACCACAGCTAAACAATGCTATATAGATGTAAAAATTTAAATACTGATGAGTAGATCGCAAATATATACTACATCGCATCGAAATAAAAAGTATCCCTTTCTTGACAGATTCAGGGGAAAATACCCCACTTCAAAAAAAATTCATATAAGTTACGAAGAATTTGAAACTTCTACGTCATAGTGGGTGTACAATATTTGTTTTAGTTTCACCATTTTGCCTCGCCTTTGCCTTGCAGAGTTTGAACAACCAGTGTGCTATACACACCATCGAAGAATTGTCAGCTATATAAACGTCGTCTATCTATTTCTCAATCTCTTTAATGTTATTTTTTTATGTAACTTTCAGTTTCACGATGTTTACAATTACCTTCAAATTAGACATTGCAGGTAATTTCAGAGCGTTTCCTGGTTTTTATATATATGACTGGCGTCATGAGAAAAGGGCCCTTACGGTCAAAATTTCACATTTTTAGTTTTTCCTAGAATTTTATAATGTAGCATTTTCTGTTCACAAAAATACCAAATTTATGCTGATATCACGTTATTTAACGTTTTAATGACAATTTTTGGGACACATCTGTAAAAATATTAGAAACGTCAAAGTAAAAAAAATTGTAACGTCATACGTCAAATATTATGCTGATTAATTGCGTGTCCATGAAATAAATTCCAATTACTGTCATGTATTCATTTCAAACACAAATATTTGATCTTATATTGTGGGGGGAAAAGAAACATTATATAGAAATGGTAATATTTTAATTTCCAACGACCTGAACACCGGTGAATTCGCACGGAAAGACGTAGCATCAATTTTACCATTCCAGATTAAGGTCACATTTACGCAATCATTATATTTATGTGTTTAGAACTCACTTTAAACACAAATATGCATAAATGAATGAATAAATTTAAGGTTGAATAGTAAATGAATAAATATAGTTCAGTGACATTACTTGTCGGCGAGAATTCATTCCTCAGGCAGAGCGAGACAGGCGCGGATCTAAAAAAAAATTTCAAAGGGGGTGAAGAGGAAATGCAGGGGCGGATCCAGGAATTGCTGTTATGAGGGCGCCACTTTATGAGGCAGGGGGTTTGGGGGCCGCCTTGGGGCCCCCAGTGGGTCCAGGGTGGGGGCCCAGGGGGCGAAGCCCCCGAAAGCTCCTGGATTTTACAGATTTTATAGGGCTTAAAATATGTCTCCTATTTAAGTCATTTTTACTATTTTCTATCATTCTTAATCAGGTGAAATTAATAAAATGACGCAAATTTTAAGGGTTTTTGGAAAAAATTAAGTTCTCCCAATGAAGTAATTAAAGAAAGCAAAAAGATTTTGTCATCATTTCTCCGGGAGTGGAAGAAATTATTGCTTCTTTTATCGTTTAGTACATTTGTCTAAACAAGATATCACGATTTACCTTAAATTTGAAAATTTTAGGAGGGAGGGGGGGGGGCGGCTGCGCCCCCCTTAAATCCGGCACTGAAATGAGAGTTGCTATAACGTACGTTAACATAATTAAACGACAACTTAACAGGGATGCTATCAATTTGTATTTCTAAATTCAAATTTGGATTAATGTTATTGTATAATTATCAGACGTAGATCTGTCACTCTTGATTTTAAAACGAATCCTGTTTTAAAATGCATTCCGATTTACTCCCAGTAATTCGGTGGGTTTTTTTTTAAATAAAATGAAATATTACAGATACAAACTATATAAAAAATAATTTGAATTATCATCACCTGATAGAAATGTTGACGCACAATTGTATAAACAATTTCCATCGCCTAGGATTTTAATAACTCTATAGTCATTCTCTCCTCTCCCCCTCTCTCTCTCTATCTCTCTCACTCTCTCTTTTTAATTTAGCGAATCCAAAGGTGGGGGGGGGGGGGGTTGCAATCACCGTACCCCCCCCCCCCCCCTCTAGACCCGCCACTGCGAGACACGGTACATCTTTGACTGAGTCTTTTACAAACGATCTTGCCTGACGGTACATGTATTTCTGTCTTATGAATTTGATTCATGATAATATAAGTTCATTTTGTATTTAATCAGATATATAGTTATCTCACCTTTAGCTAAAACCCACGGTAGTCTCCTGTTAAATATATCAACAGCTCTGTTTCGACACAATGTAATTAGCTTTTCGTCATACACCGGAAATGAAAGTGAAAATTTCGAAATAGCACACTTTGAAATACCCGACAGATTACAAAAATTGGTGTATTCCAGTTCCACTACAGCAACGTTTTGTGAGCGATGACTACGCACGTGCATTTCACTTTACACTGTTCTTACCAGGTTTGAAAGAAAACCACAATCTAATTAAAATCAGACTTCTTAGATCCACGCCGTATAGTAGCGATATTGTGAGCGTATTGTAGGATCTGATTTTAATTAGATTGAAGAAAACCATTGTCTATCGCAAATGTAAACTATATTTTAACCAAATAAAGCATTAAAACTACTGTCGTTGAGAGATACCAATAAATGTACGAGAATCCAGTATCTGCAAGATTTTTTATGTGGACAGGCTAATGAAATCTTTATATGGTCCGACCAAAATGCACCAACAAAAGTAAGTCATAACGTAGCAATTTCTATTCTGATCTAAGAAACTTGATACAAAAGAGCGCTATCCAACACAAAATGTGTTTATCAATTAATTACAGAGAAAGTATATACATGTATTATTTAACCTGCACAACTATCGCGAATGGATATGACATCTGTATGATGTACCATGAATAAAACAGTGTTAGGGCGATGGGACGGCATTTGAACCACCAACGCCGATCTTATAGTCTTCATGAATAAGGTAGTGATTTTACTATTTTTACCGCCCCTTCCATAAATGCCCCGAAAAGGTGAATTTTTCTTGGTGTTGTGAACTAGAGGGTCCCTCTTATCTAGAATTTTGTGGAGAAATTCAAGGTTTAATGAACCCGAGACAGTTGTTTTGAGCAAGAGGCATCGGACGGCGCGCACGTATACGTGCTATTCTCTCTAGTGAGGTTTACACATTCATAGTAAACTGCGTGTCGAGATGCAGAAATATTTCAATATTTAGAACTTCATACCCATGGAATTATATCTTAAATTGAAAACAAAAATGCATTCCGTTAATTTGCAATAGATCGTTTGTAATACTTAGAAACCGTTTTCCCAAAGTTAAAAATAAAATCATGTGAATAAAAAAAAATCAAACTGAAATACAGCAGTCACATATGATGTGGTAATTTGAATGTTTTTTGAAGCGCGTGAAGAAGTTTTTACTTTTGTATATGACTGTACCTTGAGAAATTTCGTTTCTCCTCCTTTGAGACAGTGACCAACACGCGGCATCGAGTAAAATTTACATTTTAGACAAACATTAGATCTGAGACGGGCGATTTTAATGTAAGGAAAACATAAATTGTTGACAGCCCCACCTTACTACTTGTTGTTGTTTTGTTTGCATCATAATTTGCACTAAAGATATAGATGCAATGTTTCACAATATGGCAGCGTAACCACTGGACATGCAGTAGTAAAATGAAATACATGTAGCGGTTGTGTATGAATATTCGCTGTTCACGCGTCGCATTTATTCAGTTTGTGTGCGTGAAATAGTAAAAGTTTACATAGACATGCATGTACCGGGGCATCCGCAAGTATTTGACATTGGGGAGGCGAACTGGATCGAAAACTAGCATGTTTTGGCTTAAATTCAGAATCCCACCTGGATATTGATATAATTCTTTTCCTATTTTGTCAATATCTTCAGGACACCATAGCAACTGTTTAAAGAGATCATTTAAATAATTATTCTTTTTAAAATTTGTAGAACTTTACCAATAAACATGAATTTAGCTACAGTTCCGCCTCTAACATGAATTATGACAGATCTACCATTGCTCCCCTCACAGACAGAGTTGTATCTTGTGAAAAATCATATCTTTTTCGAGGATGCTGGCAAAAGAAGTGCATGAGATTTGGGCTGTATATTTGACGTAGGGTACTGCAGGGAGTGGCAATCCGTATTCACTGTATTGGAAAATCACGTGCGGGAACGAAAGGGCGAGTCCATTGTTGCCATGTGACTTGGAAGTTCATTCTTCACATGCTCCATACAAGTATCATGCACAACGAAATAATATTATACATAATGCTAGTACTCTTACAAGTACAATATGCAAGAGCCCTATGGTCCTTATGCATTGATAGGTTGTGCCCCTTGTTTTCAGAACGTTCATTTTCCGCTATTTTTACGTGCATAGTTATTTTTTTTACATTAAACAAGATCTATTTAGTGACTTCCCCTTTCCCCCCGGGATTGTGACCTTTGGACAAAATAACACATCTATCATAGGGTTTTTTTTTTGGCTTGTCGATAATATTAGCCAACTTTTCCGTAACCCCCCCCCCCCCCCCCCCCCCCCCCCCCCCAGCTTACTTTGTACTACGTGACTCGTAAGCACTTTTTCTTAATTTTTCTTATTATAAGCTGAAATCAAATTATTTGATATTCGTTATGGTTAAATGTAATATATATAGATACTATTTACTACTTTAAATGGCGATATTAATTGTGTTTAATCATCTAAAGTACATACAATAGTACACCTTTTGGGCTCTAGACATAAAACTTCCACTAAATAATTAGTAACTGTATTGTCATTATTTGACCTGAAATGTTTGTCTCAATTTGAATTAAAATGGTGGATTATCAGAAATCTAATTTTACAGCTCCATATAACATATCAGTATGTTTGGAAAATAAATAGATTCCTTCGATTAGATTTACGTGTATGTACGGTACAAGTATACAGGACTGTACATAGATCTGTAAATGTGAGATAAATCAAATACTGTATGGATATAAATACATGTATATATTTAATCTAAAATTAAAGGTGCATCAAAACTAGGAACAATATGTACTATGATAATTAACAAATATCGGTACGACTCAGCATATTAACAAAGCGTGGTGTATAACATTTTTATTTGGAAACCCGTACGTATTTACTAGACTGCGCTACATATGTATTAACAAACACAGGTATTTGTACCCGTTCAGTACAATTAATGGCACGTAATATCTAACTAGAATTCTTCTCGGACATATACAGAGTCTATGTTGGAACTGCCATGTGATTATTTATATAATTAATGCATCCAGAATGTAAACAAATACAACCAACAAACTTTTTTTTTTTTTTACGTTGCCGCGAGTTCACGAACTTTGACGTCGTTTTCTGTGAATTGTGACGTCGAAAGATAAGGGTCCTTTTCTCATGACGCCAGTCATATATATATATATATATATATATATATATATATATGTGTGTGTGTGTGTGTAAGCAATAAAGTTCCAACTACACCCGATACCTCAGGGTGTCGGATCCACAACATGGATACAAGGTCAAATACAAAAAATTATACAAAGCACTAAAATGACCAACGACACGAACAACGAGATTGTCAAATTTTCGGGACGACCCGTCTCTTCTTCAGGACAAACGAAAAGAATTACATAATGTGGTCAATATCAACAGAGCATAATAACAAAAAACTACATATAAATACATTTAGCACTACAACTACACTAATCTACAAACGTATTTACAACGCAGACTACATGTTTTTTGGTCCTTAGACTTGCCAATCAATGTTAAAAGTGGAGCGAATTAGGACATGCCTTATTCGTCCAAATAGCTGATCCAAAATCAGATTTTCCACTTTCTTTTTTGCCGTCTACTTGTAGTAGCATCATCATTAGCAGTGAAAAACTTTTTTTTCAATTTGTTTATTCATTATTATTTATAATATCCTTACTTAATCCCTCTAATTATTATCTTTATTTTTTTCCATTTAATTTACGATTTAATCTTTTCATATTACTTTTTAATTATATATATATATATATATATATATATATATATATATATACACATACACACACACACACACATATATATATATATATATATATATATATATATATATATATATATGCGTTGTTTTTTTTCCATCGGCGTTTTTAAACTGTTAAATTCCAATACAGTAAAGTTTTCGCCCGACATAGTAGATATGTGTGCGACACAGTAATCAATAGCAACACAGAAATATGCACGCTGATCACGAGGAAAACTAGGGCAACAAAATGTGTTCTAAAACAAATCGGACTTGTGCAATGTCATGCTTTGATAGCAGGGGACAGGATAGGTAATCTGTGTCTCGGGTGGTAATATTGCGTAACTGATTACACCTCCTCCGATACTATACACAGTAAGTAGGTACGAATTGAATACTACTAACCATGCCATTGTGAAATTTTAAAGTGCCCGTCGATAATCACTCAGTAATATAGAATACAGGCTGTTGTACTTTTAACTGTGTTAAGCTTACCATGGGCCTATCATTTTCCATCATCAGAATTGGTCCGAGATATTTAGCCTCTACATCTGAACTTGCTATTTGAGACAAAATGACATTAATGTCTTGTATCACTTTGGTTGATCATTTACAATTTGTTTTACAGAAAAAAGAGTGATGGATGCATCCCAGTCCTTCTGAGTGTTGATACACACAAAGACACCTGGATTTTTTCCGATTCTATCATGCACCTATGTCAACACTACAGTCAACTCTACCCTAATCTTGCAAACCTTTACCTTATTATTCCAGTATCTGATCTACAGCGGATAAATAAACAATTACATGATTACGGCTACAGTATGTTTTTGGCGGTCATCAGTAAAGTTACATTAAAAGAAATACAGGTGTTACAATTTGCATTTTATAGATTGTGAAAAAAAAAATTGAATAACTCTTAAACTTCCTGGTCCGCAAAATGGGGAGGGGGTCCAGACCCCTGGATCCCCCTCTGGATCCGCCTTTGGGTATGATACTGTATACAGGGTTATTTTCGCCCTGTGCTATTTTCGCCTTTATACACTTGCTGACAGTTTCGCCTCGTTTTAAATTCGCCTACAAACTGTTGTGTTAAAAAAAAGAAATGATGAAAAGAACACTTACGCCCAGTCTTACGGGAATTAACATTTGAGCACAAACTTCAACTTTCAAATTTGATATCATATTATTTTTCGTATATCAAGTGCAAAAATGTCATTACTTATTTCCATTACTTGAATCATTTTTTTTTTATATGTATTGTTAAAAGACCTGGTTATGTATCTATTTTATGTAATGATTGATTTGTGCTGCTCATGTTGTGTTGATACCAACATCTTAATTGAATATATTGCGTAAATTCTTACTGCAAAAAGGTTATGTTTAGAACACTGTAGCTCAATAACAAGCATTGTGACCCCCAGTGTTTCTTTCTAATATCATGATTTTCTTTCAATCTTGAAATCAAAAAATACACGTACCAAAAACATGACATTACTCCAAACCTCTGGTGCGAACATCTTTTAATTCGGCCACTGACAAGGGTGAAGGGAACGAAAATAAAATGGGGAGAATATTTCTATGTATACAGTAAATCATTTCAAGTATATCATTGAGGGAGTAAGCAAAATTCCAGTTCCCCAAGAGGAATCCTATTTTTTTCGAGGTGAACGCAAGGCACACAAGTATGGTGTCCGGATAGGGCCATTTGCAAAAGCGTGACTGCGGGTTAGTTACAACACGCCATCACGCCAACAAGCAACGCGCCTTCGCGCTCTCACGACAACAATCAACGCGCCTTCGCGCTCTCACGCCAACAAGCATTACGCCTTCGCGCAGCGTTGCTTGTCTGCGCGAAGTCGCGTTGCTTGTTGTCGTGAGAGTGCGAAGGCGAGTTGCTTTGTCTGCGCGAAGGCGCGTTGCTTGTTAGCGTGAGAGCGCGAAGGTGCGTTGCTTGTTGTCGTGAGAGCGCGAAGGCGCGTTGCTTGTTGGTGTGACGGCGTGTTGTGACGAACGCGCAGTCACGCTTTCGCAAATGGCCCTATCCGGACACCATACACAAGCTTGCTCTCGGGAAACTGGAGTCTCGTCAACTTTCTAAAGTGCACATTCAATTACATTTTATCTCATCAAAGGAGAACTCGGAATTATCATAACCTATTCACAGCGTATTCCACAACTATTACTGATAGGTGAATTCGGCTTTGTATCACTACGGACCAGACAATATAATGACGAGTGTAACAAATACACACCTGCGTTAACCAAGATCCGCCTCAGATTCAATTACTATCATAGTTTCACCCCCTCTCTAACTTTACTTGTTAATCACTGTAGATAAATTTACAGCTGGTGTGATCCTCATGGTTTGTCAATTGTGTTCAATATGCTTGTTTTATTTTTTATCATTTCTTGTTGATTTATTTTAATTTATTTACTTTCAGCAATAAATGTCAGGTACTTTATGTATGAATTGCAAAACAAAATTCCTATGCTTAAAAGTGATGCAAAGTAAAACGTGCATTTTTAAAAAAAAAAGTTTCCATGATAAACTCTTCATATGATTTATTAGTAATTCCTAGTAGTGTGGACATATGAATGCAAAATATCATTCTTAATTATATTTCCTTCATAGAATTTAGAAAAGCGCCGTTTTTCTTTACATTATCTAACGAGAAATTTGAATTACAAAATGATATTCTAACATTACATTTTGAATTCTATATTTAAAACCCAAGCTTTCAACTACTCCCCCCGCGCGGGTCGTGATCTAAACAGATGACAATCTTCACCGTCTATCGACAAACTTAATCCAGTCGTACTCTTATGAAAATCAAAACGTATTCCTTGAAAATCCAACATTACAGAATATGACTTCAGATCACCATATATTATAAAATATTTTGCCCACAACCGACCTACCTTAGTCCCAAAATCCTATATGATATGAAAAAATCCAACAGGCCGAAAGAGAAACTTAGTATATGGAAGCTTGGTATGTTGTTCCTTTCTAACTTACCTCGGTTAACTGTAAGTAAAGTGCAAAGGAAGCAGCATAAGATATAAATGGCAGCTATCACAAATGTTAAACACAGATGTTACATCAAGATATGTTTGTAGACAATGAAGTTGAATCTGTGCAATATGCAAATTAGGAAAGAATCTGCACAGAGGTAAAATTTTGTCGATGATTTATCATAAAAATGTTCATTGCCTCTAGAATTATGAATATGATAGAATACTTGTTTTTATAAAACATCTTTTAAAACTTATTTCTCCGTTCAGTGGTTGAGGGAAATATATGAGGAATTTGTTTATCGTTGAAACCTAAATCATATCTACATATCTCTTCCAATTGCCCTTCTATATGGGTTTGTTTTGATGGTGATTAATATGTGAAGCCATCGTCGAATGGGCAGCAAACGTTCTACTTCCTGACTGTTACTCGTCACGTGTTATATCTCGAGACACAGAAAAATGAGCCTGGATTTAACGGCACCAAATACATTTTAGCAATAAGTAGCAAAATACAGCCAATAAATGATCATACTTGCATAAACGGCTTCTCGGTCGATGAGAGTGTGTACTGCAGCACCATATGCGAGTAAAAGTCTAATAAAACCGGATCCGATCGTCCAGGACAAATATCAATTTTGTGAATTTATATCTTTTTAAAATTAAAGGTTAAATTCATTTATCAATGTCAAGTTTCACCGTTTTCTTTTGGATTGCCGTTGGGTTGGTTTTGGGGTCGTTTGAAATTTAGGGATATAGTTCATCGTTTTCTGTGTCTTGTGAAATTAGTGTGTCCACCTCAAAATCACCTACGTTATGAACACGCAGAACCGTCTTCCGTTTAGGCAGACAAATCTAACGTTAACTATCTATGATTTTGAACTGTCATCATGGGCGAGGGTAAGATTGTCCTAAAGTTTAGAGCAGTTGAATTTTCGTCATTATCTAACTCTTGTTAACGTTCGGTGGAAATATTTTCTCATTGCTATCTTAATTTCCACACTGAATAAGCACGTGGATACATTATCTTATTTGACCTTAACTAATATCTGTGCTCATAACCACGAGATTTAAAGCATCTAAAAGAAAGATATACATGTAATCAGGTTTCAAGACCATAAACTAAATTAAGAATAGACTTAACCCTTTCTCTACCGACACATTTTAGAGGTTTTAAAAGACTAAATTACAATATTTTTACATCGATTTAAAGCTGTATCTATCACGATTTGGGATAGGCATATGGCATATACTTTTGTTAGGAATTGGACAGGGAACAATTTCTTATGAAGTTTGTCAAAGTTTCCCCATGACCTCAAAGAGGTCTACGGGGTCAAAATTCAGATACTTGCACATTATTGTAATGTTTTTGCTCTGAAATATATATATATATTACGACCCCTCTCACTAGATTAGAGTCAAAAATAGGAAATTCTAAATGTAAGAGCTGATGTGTGTTTTAAAACACTACCAAAACTTCACAATCGGATTCATCAACTTTATTGACAATTAGTTTGTAAGTAACAACACTCATAGTCCAATTTTGACCATAATTTGCCTCTCTGCATCCATTCGACACAATTTAAACATAATTACATTGCAAGATGATTAGTAAATATCACATCATTTTAAAAATACAATCTTTAATTAGATCTTAATCATTTTAAAAGGTTTTTAACAAAAAGATATGATGAAGAGAATTAAGGTCAAAGGTCATAAATTGGAGACGTCGTACTTTATACACCTACATTGTATCCATCATTTTCTAATAATATGACGTTTTTTCATTATGTTCCACTAAATAGAATAAGTATTGCAACATTAAAACAAATATCTTTATTGTTAATCTAGAATAATTAAATTTTTTGTATTCAAATATATTTGGTTGCTAAGCAACAACACCTTATCAAATGTTATTAAAAATACTACCTGTTTCTCCTCCCCACGTTCAACGTATACGAATGTTCAAGTATACTTACTTTCAATCACTAGATTTAAATGCATTTCCATCATGTTTAACAAAAATGTTCTTACATTCAACCTCTTAAAACCTATTTCTAGACATAATTCTTAATACTAGGTTGTTCCAATAGGGACATGCTTTGACAAAAATATGTCCATCGACTAGAACTTCACAGCAGACATGTGTAAGATACATTGTAATGCACAACAATCTGGGGAAAAAAAGTATTTCTTAATACTTAGCCCTAAATACTAATGTATCGTCAGAGCTTTTGAATACTCAATTGTCTCTGTAAATGTTTTCTATAATCAAAGCCCTCTGAAAATTATGCATTTAAGTATTTTGAAATTTTATCAGAGGTAACTGTAGTACGCATTTAATAAACGTGTTAGATGTACAGCCAAATTGATGTTGGTAACGGTAATCTTTATATTATGCATTTTATTATTCATTTTAAACTGGAAATCACTGTTACAATATCAGTAATTTAAAACTAGTAACACCTGTACCATTCCTCTTCAGTGAGAGGCTGTGAACGTCCTTGGGAAGCATACTGACAATCCTTCCCCCTAGATATTACAATCTCAGCATAATGGTTGGTGACAACACAGATGGAGAAACCCAAATCTTCTGTCAAAAACATCCTCATAGAATTTGCGGTTCTCTGAATAATCAGGTCCCATATCTGAAAGGAAATTGCAAATAAAATCAGTATTGGCCACATAATAAGGTACTTATTTGTAAGTATTTAGAAAACTTGTCATATCTTATAATTAGAAACAGAATAATGATTTTCTGTGTTTTGTCTCTTTTCGTATGTATGTGATACCTAGTAATGCAGTGAAAACAGTAAAATTGTACACGCATATCAGTGGCATGTACCATAACCCCATGATTCCATTTGTGAAAGTATTATCTGGATTTATTTGAATGTTAACCAAATGTATACCGATTTAACCCTATATTCAATCTCAAAGAGTCCTACCAACTGAATGTCAGGTTGTCACTCCGAATGAAATACCACAGTTCTTGGATCAGGTGCCCCTGTATCCTCAACATCAGCATCCTTCCAATGCATGTCTGGATTTGCCAGTATACTGTCACTAGCGGACGATACCTGGGAACTTCCCACTAAATATTGGGATGTCAATACTCTTTCTAAAGATGAAAAGAAATTACAATTAAGAATTGTTGGTTTATGTTTTAAAGCAAAATATAAGTTTCATGATAGCAAGGCACAGTTTCGCACTTAAGCGCAGCTCAAATTTATTTAAAGATAGAGATGTCCTGTATTTGAAGTGACATTTGGTAGGGGATTGCATATATGTGTTAGAAATGAATGGAATATTTCATTATTCATTGCGAGTGTAGCAGAGTGCGTAATTAAAAACAATAGCCCACAAAGATATGCATCATGTAGGTGTCAGCAGTATACCTAGCGTATACATGGGGGCAAATACTAAAGAAATTCAGGTTAAAACTACAGGGTCCAACAAAAATACTGCAACTCTGAGGGGAAGTATATGAACCCAGATATAAAAGTAGAATTGAAGTGGTTCTTCATGGTACACAGTGTCTAAATCCCCTTGCATGGTATCCTGATGTGGTGTGGATTTAGTCGCAATTAGAGAAAATCTAGACAAGAAAGGGACACATGCCTATCAGCTCATAGCATACCAGTATCAGCATGTATGGATCACATGTAATTTATGGTCATAAGCTACTAAGTGTATATAAAATACATGCATTTGGATAAAAGAGAATATGATTTTTCATTAGCCACCCCCCACCCCCCTCATTTTGGCCCAATCACGCATTTCATTTTTATTTCTGTTACAATATGAAGAAAATAATTCAAATTATGATGATAAATTCTATCATTACAATAATGTAATATGTGTTTTCCTAACAGACTGTTCTCTTTTCATAAAAAGGTATTTTTTTTTTTTATAAACATGGAAAAATCTTGGAAAATAGCCTTCTCACCAGTGGCCATGAATGCCCAGTCTAATTAAAACCACCCCATCCTCCTTCCCATTGTACACTAAATCCACCCCTTTCTTACACTCGCGCGTCTGGTAATGGGATAATTCTGGAAAAGAGGGGGGGGGGGTAATCAGACTGATTAATGCCGAACCAGAACATATTTAATGATGTCAGCTCTTAATACACAATTGGGTGTTAATCACTTGGTTTAGATATCATAAAATATAAATCTTTTCTTTCATGAAAGTACAAATCGCGTTAATTAATCTTAATTTTTTCATAACATGGCAAAACAGCATTTTTTTTTCTTTCTAGTCGGCCTATGTGGCTACATCAACTTACATGTACATGTTTATACTGAATGCATGATCGTTTGGATCATCCTGCAACATGAGATCCGGGGCATCTTCTTCTGACATCAGGTCGTTTTAAAGATGTACTATACAAGCGTTCACTGTGACAGTCACGGTGAAGTGTTGTTATCGTTGAAACAGAAACACGTGTGTTCCCCTTGCACACTTTCAGAAACGTACCCCGCGGGGCACGCGATCCGGATCACGGAAAATAATTCTTTTTTGTTTTCTTTGTTTGGCAGGAAACAAATATTACTATCCCGAAGAAATATAACGTTTATATCTGAATTTGAGGTATTTTATTTATCTTTTTTTTTTAAAATTACTCTGCCGATGTAACATTTTCGATAGTTACATGTAGGTTGCGTAACTGTTATATACCAATTTAATTATGATAATATACTTTTATGCTTTATGTTAAGCTGAGAATACCTGTCTGATTATTTCATACATATGCGTATATTGTTTTAATGTACCAAAAGGTACTGAATTTACTAATAAGGAACAATACAAATAGTTTTCACCACTTTATTGTGCGACGCGCGTCTATCCCTTTTAGCGACCACATTTTGTCGCTAATTAAGAAAACCGTGCAGCATGTCCCAATTTCATTTTATCGTAAATATAAAAACTACCGAGAATTATAAAATAATAAATTATAAATAATGACCAATTGAGTAATTGAAATTATATGAAATACATGCAATTGCAATGTGCTGTGGTCACCTAGCTAAATACTGATCACGCTTCAACCTTGCCGTTGCTTACCTTGCGTGATCAAGAGAAATACTCTACCATATCACTAGAAAAGCTAGACCACTAGCGAGGTAGTATACGTTCCCTCTTCATTGTCCGCTACACAATGTTATTATCATTTCTATACATACCTTCTATAATACGCATGAGCATGCAGATAGATAATCAGAAAACACCAATGGGCATTAAAAGTATTCATTCACTATACACTGTTAGGTATTACCAAAAATAATTGTTTAATGAGACTCACTTTTATATGATCGGTCTAGGACATTCACAGGTCAGATGCAAGATATCATAGACGTTCGGAATGACGCATGGGGGATGGATCACGTGAAGTATCTGCTTTCTAGCGCGCGCGTAAAAATTGCATCACAAACACAATTGTCAACCCCCGGTCCGATCTTTTGAAATGCAGTAAAATATATTTGGGAAGATAATAGTCTTGAATTTGAACAGACAACATTTACACGACGACTGTGTGGATGTCTTGAAATAGAGTAAAAGTGTTAGGATCAAACAATGGTTGTCTAAGAGGGCGCACGGTGTCATTGACCTGTTGGACAGCGTTAATGTTAGGACAAGTTAGATAGCAGTTCATAGCACGCGGGAAGAATTGGTTACACAAACCATTACGAGGTTTTGATCGCATGAATTCAGCAGGATTATGAAAGGTTGACATGCACAATTCTGTACATAAAAAGGCCCCCAAAATTTCTTTGTTTTAAACGTGTCTTAAATCAAGCTTGATATGTGTTTTGAATAAGTTGAATATATGCCAAGTATACTACCTCCACTTAAATCAAAGTTGTGTCTTATTTCCTAGCATTATTACGTCATGAATAAAAGCTTGAGAAATGTTCAATTTCATCCAAATTATTGCTTAGGAAAAGGATTGCCCATCCGTCAAGCAAAATGAAATTAATACATATTGTGTATTAGTAGAAGATGAAAAATGTATTTGAATATGAATTTGATCGACGCATGGGTTGTATGTTTTTTTAAAGGAAAACCCCTGAATTTATTATTTTTTGATTAATTTTTGCATTTTACATCATAGACAGCTGCTTCGTCAATAACAAGATTGCTACGCATTAATTTGTAATCCCAAACCGTCATCCGACGCCGCAAAAAAAGTTGAACCATTAAAAGTCCCGTAACTCCTTTGGCGAATCAAAATAGCGTTGTCATATGATCACCTAGGTACTGCACAAAATCCATTGAGCAATTTCGGAGGAGTTGCGTCCACAAAGTCAGGTGGGACGGACGGACGGATGTATGCACTCACACCGGTTTCTATGCCCCCTTTCGTGTTGCGGCGGAGGACAAAAATAAAACTCGAAAATATCCATATCAAAAGATCAGTTATCCGAAAATTCCTTCGTAAAACACCACTCTGATATTACGCACAGATACTCTGAAGTTGATATTAAGAAGACGGCGAAGTTTCTCACTTACCATATAACAAATGTGTGGATATTAGGTTTTGCAACAGAATGTTGGACATCTATGGACAAAAATTGTGCTTCTGTTTATTAGTTGACATATTTCATGTATTCCTTTAAGGTAAACATTATGTAAAAGCTTCTACACTAGGAGAAATTTCTTTCTCTTGCCTTCATCTCAATGTTAAGATCAAAGTCCATCGACGACATTTCATCTATTGTAAAAGTGGTTATTTACACTGGTTAAATCTGCGTTTGTGACAATCGGTCATCAAAATAACGGTCACGGTAGCTACTAGGCTGAAGCTAGCAGTCACTAACCAGCAGCCAATAAAGCCATAGAAGCTAGCAGCCAATAAGAAATTTCATCAAAGTACTGCGAGTTGTCAGACGAAATACTATAAAGTAACACATAATGAATCGAAGATGATAATTTGTCAAACAATTAATCAAATAATTCTTAATTACCGAGTTTCATACTTGAAGACAATTGAGCTCACCTGAAAGTTTCTGAAGTTACATCACATAGGGGATAAGAAATGTTAATAACAAATTAAACTTTGAAGAGTACATAAAACGAGTATGCAGGCAAGGAAGGGGACCCCTAAGACTATGATTTTCCGTCCTCATTTTGGGGCTGTAGGAATGCCCCTGGGGCCACCAAACGATGGGACCACTTTTCATACCTCTTTAATAATTGACTATAAAATGTTGGAATAAAACAAAACTGATAAAAGACTATATAGTAATGAAGTCAAGCATATAAAACTTTTAAAATGGGTCACATAGGCCTTTAAAGGCATTTATGCACATTTGAAAGTTCCTGATTTTACATCATGTAGGGTCATAATGAAGACTAATGACAACTTAATCTTTGAAGAGTCCAATAAAGGATTATGCAGGTAAGAAAGGGGTCCCCTAGAGCTATCATTTTCTACCCTCGGTTTGGGACTGTAAGGGTAACACCTGGCCTCCAAAAGGTGGGACCACTTTTCAAACCTGTCTAATAATTGACTAAGGCGACACCAATACAATTTCTTGTTCGTCGGATCCGAGTGCTCGTATTAAAAAAAAAGAACGTAAAAAATTAAATTTCCCCGCTTCCGGAATTTTTCGGTCCATTTTCCGCTACATTTTTTATTGTAGACTTTATCAAAGTCATGACTGCTCTTGAAATCGATGGTATTTTAACTGTGTCAACAAAAACCTGAACAACATCGAATATCTTTTAAAACACGCTGAGGACAATTATGCAGTATTGTAAAAATAATCTTAAAGAGCGGGAGTGTAGTTCTTTCAGGCACAGCCATGAATTTTTGTGGTGGACAGTTGGAAAGACAGTTTTTAACAAAAACAAATTAGTCTTTTGCCCAGTTCCGGACCGAATCACTTTGTTATTTTTTTTTTTAAAACTGCTAATTATTGAAATGATTTATGATAAACGAATAGCCCATCGTCAACCTCAGTATAATATGTTGTACGGTATGACCGTTGAGACGAGCGAAGCCTAGTGACATCTTGCAACAAGACTTATAGACATTTTATCCGCCTCTTTATTTAACGCGGGAAATATCATGCGGTGGATGTAAACAGTTACATTGTGGCGTCATATTAGCTGCAATTTTCTTCTTCTTTCAAACCAAACAAACACAAAACGTTTGAGGCTATAAGAAATCTTTTCTGGAATTTAAAACGTTTATGGTACTTTCTAAACAATCTGATTATTTTAATTACAAGGTTGTCAATGAAGTAGTGACGGCGACATTTTTCCAGAAGCATTATGGGTGATACTCATCTTTTTTCAACTGATAAAGAGCAAATCACGTGACTCATATGTGTAATCATTGGAGCGAGCTCGTCACGTCGCTTCGCGACGCGAACTTCGCTCGTTATAAAGAACGGTAGAACAATTGGTATGAAACACAGCAGACATTCCGCTTAACAACAGGTCGTATTTGAAAATACGATTATTATAAGGATCATAAATTTTGCAACATACCATATCGTTCATCTTATATGAGACTGTTGAACCTGGAATAATAATCTATATGGTGTTTTATCATTAAAAAGCATACTGTGTAGTGCATTTAGTAATGACTGATACATTATTTCTAATTCGTACAGAATTCGCAACACAAAGATATTGACAGTTACATTAAGGAACACAAACGTTTACACCTGAGAATGACGATAATTCAACACTTAGAATATTATAAATAGAGAGATACGGTAGAAGGTGAATAACTAAGATTAATCATCGAGTAGACGTAATCATTTGGATGAAACAGATATAGAAAATACACTTTCAACTTGATGAAACAAGGACTGGTTGATGACACATACATTGTATAGCATAATCATTAATGAAATGACCACCAACAGAAATGTGAGACAAGACCTATCCTCAGAAACTTCGTAAATGAAAGTCATCTAAAAACCCAGACACAATTCAATACCTCTCAGCAGACGCACCTCTACAGTTTACCAGACGCAAAGTTGGCGTTGTCTGTTTCATGAACATTTTTGTCCGTTCCGCGTTTGCTCTTTAATCTATAGAGTATGCTTTGTCTGTATATATCATGGTATGTTTGTGTTGCCCAATTAAATATGATTGCCTCTACTCTGTGCAGTCATAGATGACATTTTCTCTTTCGTACAGTCAGGGTTGACTGCGTCTGATTTGTACAGGCAGGGTTGACCGCGTCTGATGTGTACAGTCAGGGTTGATTGTGTCTGATTTGTACAGTCAGGGTTGACTACCTCTGTATCCTTGTACATTTTTAGTTTCAGTCATTATGTTTAATCATATCACAACGTAAACACGTATGTCATTGTTTGTATGGAAGACCCATACACGGGTATATGCATCAATTCCTTATAGATAATGCTTAACATGGGAATTGATGATTTCAGAATTATCAGAATCCTTATTCCATAATGTGTGTGCTTTAGTATCTTCGATTATTCGATTTCAAAGAACTATTTACATATTGATTTATAACTATAGGATATTTATAGGAATCTAAAGCTATTTACATGTAACAAATTCATATATACAATGGGTCTGAAGTGCGAAGGCCTAACATGTAGAACTTATACGACTTTCAGAGGAGGTGTTTTTGCCAACAACTTGAAAAGTATTGAAAGTCTGATATTTAGAATGCAGTGATGGTGATTGAGATCTTATATTGTGTGTTGTGTGCGAATTTAGATTGTTTTTCTTAAGAAGGTGTCCAATATGATATCAGACAGAGGTTGGCACATGCTATCTCTCACATTTTCATGAAACTTTATGTGCAGGTTCCTACTGACCCCAATATTGAATTTGCCAAATAAAAAGTTTGTATCATGTTTAGTTTGGGTTCAGCATGGAATAACCAATTTAAGATCAATTTTGGTGTAAAAAGGTCACGAAATATTAAAAAAAAGTGTTAAGTTTGAACAGCTCTAAAATGTTATATAACTACAAAATAGAGAAAAGCAATGTTTTATATGTTACATATTCACTATATACAATGACTTAGAGGGGTTTTATGAGTATATTCATTAAGTGAATGAAGTTATTAATGGTTAAAGTTGCACATATTTCACATCAATATATTTTACAAGACAATGATCAAAATTTAAGATCTCATAAAACCCAATACGAAATAAATCATGTATAGCCACAAAGTTGAAGAGGTGTATATCAAGTTACAAAATAAATTCAGTGGGAAAAGCAAGGTTTGATAGTGAAGAAGTGAACTAAAAATTATAAATTTTCAATAGGTGCAAAAAGGTCAACTACTTAGATGAAGATTGTTGATACACACACACACACACACACACACACACACACACACACACACACACACACATATATATATATATATATAGCCAATCAATTATTAAAAGATTAAAATTAAAAAAAAATTAAAAAAAAATACTTCAACGTATGAACATTAATTTTTTTTTATATCTTTGTATACATTATATATAATAAAGGCAAAATAATGCTTTTGTAAATCATCAGGATTTGAGATAATAGTCAATTAAATAACACACACACACATATGAAGTTAGAATTATCAGTAAAGCAATTGCCTATCATGAAGAATTTTAATTCATTCACTCACATTAAAAACTTAGTATTGGCAGATCGCAGATCCAGAGGAGGGTGTCCGGGGGTTTGAAACACGCCCCCCCCCCCCCCCTTTCTGGGGCATCTATATGTATATAATTAGTTTAGCATTAATTAGAAATTTCTTGACTCTCTTGGAAAGCATTTCCATTTGCATTCATGAAATAACATGCCAGATTCCATTTACTGCCTACATCAGATTGGCAGGATTTGCATTAATGCACGCTCACTCTGATGTTGAAATAGAGACTGACCAGATATACAACAGGTTTGTTGATTTTTACCCACGGAAAATGTTCAAAAAGTATTCTTAATGATGGAAAAAAGGATTAACTAGCTGTTAATGCCATGGGTTAACATATCCATGTTTATTGATACATCGGATATGATCCAATGCAGATCACCGCCTTCCGAATATAAACTGGGGAAAATTTGAATACTAATAAAAGTATTACTGACCCTAGGCTGACAAAAAGGGTAGAAAAATACATCTGAAAGGAACACAATTATACACAGAGGTATGGGGAGTCCCTGAGAAGACATACCTGTTGTTGTTATTTCATAGAGTATAAAGTTTACTAAAAACGATTCGTGTTATAATGTTAAGTTGTCACTAATACACTTTATAAAGAACAATGAGGTTTACAGTCCTGGGGAATACTATTTGCAAAGTCTTTTATATCTGTGAAGTAGATATATGTACGCAACAAGTTGAGATTGACATTTAAGCAGTATTTTCTCATAGAATAAATACTTGAAAAAAGAAACAGTTTAAAGTCACAACTCGATTTTCGTTTTTTCTCTACTAGACATTTTATTTGTATTTGTAACAAATCTCATGTGTTATGTGGCATTTAAGAAAAACAGTTAATATCCGCACACAACACACTAGCTAAGATATCTTATTCACTATCACTGCATATTGAATATCCAAGATTCAGCAATGTTCTAGTTTTTGGCAAAAACACTTCCTCTAAAAGAAATGCACATCCTGCATGTTATACATGCGCATTTAGACCCATTGTATATGACTTTGTTATATGTAAATAGAGTTCGATTCCTACAAATATGATATAGTTATGAATCGTGTAGTTGTTCATAATCGCAGATACGTTGACTTTAAAGCACTTACAAATAATAGAATAAGGACTCTGATGATTTTAAGATCCTCAATACCTAGCATTGTTTACGAACATGAATTGATACAGACACAATTCAAATGACGATTCCACGCTCGCGGCGGTAAGTGAGAAAGTTTCCCAGTTTACTTTTGGAAGGTCGGTGTTCTCTTCCCAGGTACATTGTATCTGGGTTCTCTCTTCCACCAATAAAAACTGGGCGCCACCAGATAACTGAAAAATTGTTGAGTGTGGCGGAAAACATCAATCAATCAATCAAATGATGATTGAAAATAGAATTGTGAGAGGGTACCGATATAGTCAAACCTGACTGTACAGATCAGACACAGTCAACCCTCAATGTTCGAACGAGAGACGGTCACCCTCAGAACACCACTTAGATACAGTCAAACATCAATGTTCGAACGAGAGACGATCACCCCTCAGAGCACCACTTAGATACAGTCAAACATCAATGTATAACACGGACATACCCTGGTTTGTACAAATTCTCTATAGATTAAAGAGCACACACAGAACGGATCCAACTCGTATAGAACCAGACAACACCAAATTACGTCTGCTAAGGTGTAAAGTTACGTCTGGTAAGGTGTAAAATTATGTCTGGTTGTTTCGGGTGATATATTTATACAAGAAGTTTTGAAGGGTAGGTTTTATTTTGCATTTCTGTTGGTGATAGATTTCCTTAATAAATACGATGTATATATTATCGACCAATCCTTGTTTCATGAAGTTCATCATGTCCAAAGTGCAAACCGCCATAAAACGGCTGAAATATTGCCAAAACGGCGTAAACCATAATCAATCTATCATTCAAAGTGTAAATTTTCATTTCTATTTTATTCAAACGATCAGGACTATCCTATGACAACGTTTAATTATTCACCTTCCACAGTTTATGACATTATAAGTGATGAATTATTGTCATTCACATGTGTAATTATGTTGCTCAATTTACCTGCTAATATGTCTGCGCTGCGAATTCTACATGACTTAGAAATCATACATTAGTCAAGTTTTGATTATTCACCTTCTGTCATATTTCTCTATGGTATTCTAAGTGATAAATTATCGCCATTTGTTCCGCAATTTACCTGCTAATATATCTTTGCTCCGAATTATGGATGGATTAGAAAATATATCAATCATTTCTGTATGCACAATATTGTATATTTTATGATAAAACATTACTAAGATTACTTTAGATTCAACAGTCTCCTTTAAGGTTGACGATGTAGTATTTTGCAATTTCTATGATCCTTATACATGCACATGGTCGTATTTGCAAATAAGGAATGTTGTCTGATATCTTTCATACCAATTGTTCTACCGTTCTTTATTTTCATAATAACTAGAAACTTATTACAAGTAATGAGTAGGTCTTCATTCACACAACTTCCGGTACACAACTGCCTGTTTGAGAATCATTCAGATATATCTGACAAGATGCTTAGTCAAAAATCCGGGAATTCGGTGGTTGAAATTTGAAAATTAAACACTAATATGTTGACGGTGTTACTGTATGAGCGAACGCAACTACATGAACACATGTTTTGTAATGTTTATGCTATGATAAGCTTTAATTTAAACAATGTATATTTGTCAAATACACTGTACATTAATGAAATTAGAAAAAACATTGTAATTGCAACGAGAACCGTTACAAATGTTATTCAACGCCCTCATTTAAAAAGCGTTGTCTCTGAGTTCTACACAACCATTAACATTATATTCTAAGTTTTTGTACATGTAGTATGTATTTATGTTGTCAATTTACGTCCATTTATTCCATTTATAAGATATTTACTGGTTATTGAGATATTAGCCAATCAAAACCAAATGCACGTGCTTTACCATGTGTTAAGTGTTTTGACGATGCTATTAAGAGGATGTCTCAGAGAAACACATGCAAAATCACTAAAATTGTCCAGATAGGTACATAGAACTTTCCATTTTGTTATTTGTTTTTATGATCTAGGGTGTAACATGATATGCAAAATGTACTTTGAAATTTCCTCACGTGTTTCTATTTTTAGAAACAACTGGTTTTGATTTTTACCAGTAATTTGCATTCATGCATAGCAGTAATCATGGAAGTTTGAGGCCTTATAAAATAATTACAATACTTAAAAAAATAGTTTTTTGCTATATCATCAAAATATATGTTAAATTTATAGAATATTAATGTTTTCCTCTGATTGCATGTATTTATAATTAAGGACAAAGCCATATGTAAGCTTAACTTTGGAATCAAAGATAAAATATGCAAGTTTGGTGTAGCAGTGCAGCTTAAATGGAGATCAACATTTCATGTAATGATATTTTAAATTATAAAGATTAATTCGGGTTTTAACAAATATAAAAAATCCACTGATGGCATTTTATATATAATATATCAAATGAGTAGCTGAAATAATGACTACGTTGAATTTTACCAATATTTTGTTTATTCCATAGTTTTATCTAAATGTAATTTGTATGGTTTGATGTTATGGGTAATAAACCAATTCTAATGTAAACAAATATTATAAAGTCAACGAAAAATGAAAAGTATAAAAATGAACAGAATATAGCATAAATTAATTATTTATACCAGAGTATGAGCATGTTTGGAAGAGTTTTCCCCCGTACTGGAGCTCTCCATTCAAGTACGGGACAAAAATGGCGAGTAGACGTTCATCATAGTTACTGTAGGTGTAAATCAATGTAGTCGTCCGTGTTGCATTTAGTATGTGTGATTTCAACAGGTTTTCGAACACTGCGTGTAGTGATAACCATATATTTCAATTATATGAATGCACAAAGGATGTATCATGTCACTTGCGACTATTACAATGCTCCGAACGAAATCCTGGGCAATACGGTAAATATTTGGACGTGCCTGAGGCAATCCTTCTGCTATATAGATTTGGTATGTTTTCCGTGGACAGCTGTACATTGAAGCTAAGAATCTGTGAAAATAATCGAGGAAATTTCGGGTTGCAATGGAGGAGAATGAAAACAAAGTGCTGTCATCCAGAACACAATGCACAAAGTAAAGCTAAACCAGACCGAGGGGCAACCCCTACACTTTGTAAAGATTACTGGTTGAGAACGATACAGACAATAGTAGTTGGATCAGGTAGGTCCTAATTGAAAACAACCGAAGAAAATGAATGATATCTATATATGGCTTTTACTTGAATACAAGTGTTTATAAACAGTATATACACTCACCCACCCCCTTCCATTACCATTATAACACTTCATCATGTCATCAAGTACCCCACCGCCGCGGTGGCCGAGAGGTTAGAGCGTTCGCCGCGCATGCGGAAGGCCGGGGTTCGAATCCCGGCCGAGACATACCTAAGTCGTTAAAACAGGTAGTGACAGTTCCATCGCCAAACGCACGGCACCAGGTGTGAATGTCACGGGTCCTCGGATATGACCATAAAACGGATGACCCGTGTCACAGTAGGTGTGGCACGCTAAAGAACCCTCACTGCTCAATGGCCGTATGCGCCGAGCATAAGCCTAAATTTGAAGCCCTTCACCGGTCTTGGTGACGTCTCCATATGAGTGAAAAATTCTCGAGTGAGACGTTAAGCAAGATACAATCAATCAATCAACCTTCCAGTTCAGAATATTACACCCTTGTTTATTTTAAACTTAAAATGACATTGAAAAATAATTTTAAAAAATTGTTAAAGATTATGATTGGATATCATAAACATAATATGGGTGTTGTAGAAATGTATCAATTTTGTAAAAATGTCTTATCAGCTACATGTAGGACATTATACAAAATGTCAGAACATTACAACACTCCTCAAGTTTGAAGATGATGGATTCTTTTGCATTAACATTTCTTTCTTTGTATTTTATGAAAGAAAATAATTTATTTAATCATGTACGTCTACTCTTACAATAATTTATTGAAATACTTGTAGGATTGTGCAAGCAATGTGCTATGTTGTCTAGATCAGGGGGTGGTGTGAAAGTGGTTTGTGAAGACGAAATAGGTAAAAAAGAAATTATCCCATTTCAAAACATTTTTTTTTAATGTATGCATGGATTATAAAAAGGACGAAAAATGATGATACTGGAGTTATAACATTTTCTGGGCCATCTTTGGTGACCCTCAGTATTATTTAGCTGATGAACAGCAAATGACTTGAATATGTAATCATTGAAGCTCACTGGGCTTGTTATGATTTTGTACAAACACTATTAAGAGTACAACGAATATTTAAAGTATTTGCTTAAATACAAAGTATATGTTTTTGAGGATTCAGTTAGTAGTATAAATTGAAGCTCTTGACATTTTGTAAAGTTTAATTGTTTTTGTCCTACTTAGTTTCTGTAATTACTTCTTGTAGCAACATTTGTCCATGTGCGACAAAGTTTATTGAACTACATTGACTCGGAAAAGAGTATTCAGGACACAGCTTTCAGTGGTAAAGTATTAAATTGAGATTGGTCACCACTGCTTCAGCAAACAGTGACCGCTGTATATGATTATGTCTCCCCCTTCCAGCGGAAGATATTGTTTTTGTATTTTCCCCCGTCTGTCCATCTATCCATCTGTCAGCTTCTCCTATATGGCTTATCTGAATTAGATTTGAAACTTTGTGTAATAATTATTGCTTCATTGCCATTTGCAGATGTGCATATTGTCAAGACAGGAGGATCCAATTGTTATCTTTAATTAAGTTAAATAACATAGTGGATCTAAAAGGGGTGAAGGATGTAAAATAGCTTGTCAACACTTCTACTATTATGGGTTATCAAATAGACTTGAAATAAATTTACAGAATTTCATTATCATTTAATGATGTTCACATTGTTCTGAGCCAGGGTTCTAATGTTAAGATGCAACTCACTTTCATAAAGTACGCATTATCAAGAACATCCAGTATCAGTCAAGGGAACATTATTATATCACATACTTTATCACAGGCCTGGATGAGTGCATTTTGAACACATTTACACACTGTTCCTTTACATAAACCAGCTACTTTATAATTTATGCATTGTGACTGTAGTTTAATATTTGAATTGCCGTGCCAGTAAATGATATCACATTTCGTTATCTTCACCTTTCATCAGGCTGACCAGCAGTCCTAAACTTCCTATAAAATCCTAATTTTTAGCTCACCTGAGCCAAAGGTTCAAGGCTTTTCTGATTGAAATTTGTCCATTGTCCGTCATCATTGTCGTCATAAACCTTTTTTGCAGGTTCACACAACATTCATTCACGTAATGACAGTCAAGGTTTTAACACCATGCCCTTACAAACCCACCTGGCTAGGGTGTACAGGGTATATAATCTACCATTTACTCATTCATTCAAAGATAGAAGAAAAGGAAGATGATTAGAAAGGAATGAAATTACTTTGGCTTATCATATGTACACTATACAAAATAATGTTAATTTAATAGGTTGTCACAAACTAAAGGTATCAATTGTATATTTAAAATGTATTGTTATGACATTGATAATAACTTTGAGGATACATAGACTATTGTCTACAATTAAATATTATATATTCTGGATGCTCTAAAATCTATAAATCTTTTAATTGATGAAATGCACTCCATTGTTTCTCAAAAACATCTACATAATCATTTTTGCATGCTAACTGCCTCTCTACTTTGTACACATGTTTCACATTTTCATTTTCATCTCCAGAACCACTGGGCCAATTTCAACCAAACTTGGCATTATAAAGCATCCTAGGGTGAAGGGAATTCAAGTTTGTTCAAATGAAGGGTCACGCCCTTCTCACAGAGGATATAATATATTTCTCCTCAACCCAGCATAATGCCATATGCCACTGATTTTCACAAACAAGTTTAAGTTTAGTCCTAAATTACTGAATTTTATCCCTAAAATTAACCTATTTTTTGTGTCAACAAGTGCTGTATAGCCTGTGATATATATCTTCACTTAGGTGTGTCTAATATGTTATATTTGTATTTTATGTCAAATTTTGTGATAGGTTTGATTCTTAAAGGAAATCTACATGCAAGATTGTCACTATTTGTTTACAGAGAATAACAATGGTATCCAGAATGATGAATGCAAGATATCAGGTGTGAATGTGGACAAGGAATGGATTTCCTCTCAAAGCACATGTAAGTGTCTGCTTCTTTTCCCCATTTTTTCCCCAAAATATTAAAAAGATGTCCACTTGTTCTCCAAGAGCTGTATTTACTGCAAATGTTTTCAAAAACTATGCCCTTCAAAGGGGAGATAGTAACGAAAAGGCAGAACTCGATGGGGTCATACTTTGTATATAGATATATAGATTCTTTATGGGAAGACCTCGTTATTTCATGAAGTTTGACTTAGATGTGACCTTGACTTTGGAATTTGATCTACTTTTAAGAAAACTTCAGTTTTAAATATCTTTGGAACTATATTCGAGGTAGGGTGTATAAATTTTGTACATAGAGTCTTTCTGACAAAACCTTGTGATACAATCATGTTTGATCTAATGTGACCTTAATTTATCTTAAAGCTCACCTGAGCTGAAAGCTGAAGAGAGCTTTTTTGATCACCAGTTGTTCATCGTCCGTCTGTCTGTAAACTTTTCGCATTTTCAATGGCACAAAGTATCCTTGGGTAAAGGGGATTCAAGTTTGCCTAAATGAAGGACCACAATAGGGGATAAAAGTTTTACATGCAAGTGTATAGGAGATATTTAAAAAAAAAACTAAAAAGAAACAAAACAAAACACTGGGCCAGAAAAAGTTCAAATTTAGATGAAAGCTTCCTGATATAGTGCAGATTTAAGTTTTTGTCCTCCACCGCAACGCTTGGTAAACAACATGTTGTCGGCTCAACATCTTGAGAACCATTCACTTGATCGTAATGATATTTCATATGTTGATTGGTTATGAGTAGAAGAGGACCCAAATTGTCTTTAGGTCAAAAGGGCAAAGGTCAATCTAGTCTAGACATAGGAAGACATTGTCCACTCAATATCTTGAGAACCCCTTGCTTGACAGACATCAAACTTGGTACACTTTAGGAGAAAATGACCCCTATTGATTTTGAAGTCACATGGTTAAATGTCAAGGGTCAATCTGGACATAGGAATATACTCTCCGCTCTATATCTTGAGAACCCTTTGCTTGACAGACATCAAACTTGGTACATTTTAGGAGAAGATGACCACTATTGATTTTGCGGTCACGTGGTCAATACACTCTTGGCATAGGAAGATATCCTGCTTCTGATAAAAAATCCTAATATTTTCAATATTCCCCTTCCACGTGGTTTACTGAACACATATTGTGTACTATTACGTCATGAGAATTCATATACACTGTCACTGAAGTCAGTGCATATTATGACGTTATAGGTATACAAAAACAAATGAATTCATTTTTGAATTTACAGTTTGTTGAAAAACTTGTTTTTATCCCCTTGTTGATGGTTTAAATGTTGCGGCCAATTTTTCATTGTTGTACGTTTGATAAAGTATCTCAAGAATACATACATTGCAGTCATCTATTATGACAGTTGTACATGTACAGTAGAACAGCATCAAGAATAATAATGTCAATATGACTTTAACCAATATATATGTAAAATCATCGACAGGATAATATACACTTGATTTTTTCAAGGGCCCCATATATTTCCGTACTACCCCTCTAAAGTGTATACATAGCTTAAAATATTGTTTGCTCAATATTTTGAATTGGTGATACTACTATCAATTAAATGATGCATGTGTATAACCCCTTTCCATTTTGCACCGGGGGGGGGGGGACATATATGTTTTACAAACATCTATGAACTAATTAAGGTAGGGCTTTCATAATTTACATAAAGCTTTCCGATATAATTTCAAAATAGAGATTCCGAGTCTTAGTAGTCACTGGCATAATAAACAAATCTTACTATTAAGGCGTAAAGTGTTATGCACAGGTCAATATTTTAGGCTTCATCTATGAATCATACTAGTAATCCCCCCAAAATTACGAATATATTTTTGATAATTTTTATTGAAACAAATGATTAAGTAATTTTGTAATGTCTATTTCTTCCAGGTACTGAATTTTTTTCTTCCCAAGGGTCAGAAAGTGTTCAAGAAAGTAGCCATGATTGGTTGGAATCACGGATAACACCTAGGGAAAAACTCAACTTAGTGATGAAAATACTAAGCAACGCTTTCGAACCTATGAAGCACCAGCTGTGTCGTTCTTGGTCAAGTATTGGTAAAAGTTCAAGGTCATATTATGTGAAGAAAGCAAACGAGGCAGTAGGCCTTGCATTGAGCACCATTGCCCCAGGACAGGAAAATATACTGTTGAATGCCATACAGTCTGAAGATAAAGAGATGGATTCAACAACAAAATACATTGTAGATGCCTACAACCATGCATCTAATAGTAGGACACGGACACAAATTCTGTCATTGATTGTGAACAGCTTCACCAAGACCGAGTTTCAGAAAATGATGCCTGGGGTAACCATTTCACGGATAGATGCTGCTAGAAAACATGCCATGGTTACAGGACCAGGAAACGTCTACAGAATGAAACTTACAAAACCAAAACTTGCCCATTTTATAAACTTCATACTAAGCCCAATATATTCTAGTATTGTAGAATTTGGTCAAACAGAGCTGAAGCTTTCAACAAATGAAAAAAAATGAAGATGCCAAAAGTGGTTCGAAATATGATTCATGCAAGAATTGTCAGCTGTTATCAGAGTCACTGCCTTGAATCTGAATTCAATTCTTTCAGTAGAGCTACATTATACAGGATCTTGAAAGTTTGCAGCGCTTCCAGACAGAAGACCTTACATGGACTGGATAACACTTCAGCTGCAGGAATGGAAGCCATTGATAATTTGACAAAAGTTGTTACCAAGCTACAGACTTTTGGAACAGGGCAAGATGAAGCCAGCAGACTAAAAGAAATTCTCCGACTTGTAAATCAATTTCTAAAATTTGAATACAAATTTCATCTCGAGGAAAATAATGAATGTGCCGACCATTGTACATCATTTGGTCTTAGTGATCCGTCAGACCCACAGCTTGGATCTCCATGGATCACTCCCATTCAGATTCGTGCGAGAAGTGCAGATTGGTAGAATCATGTGTAAATGCTATAGAAAAAGAATTCATTTGTTTGGAAGTTCCAAAAAATGTGTCTGATGAGATAGCCTATGATGTGGAAAATGCTAGAACAAATATCATGGAATGGAGGAACCATCTTTTGCGGACAGTTCTTCAAGATGGTGCAAAAAACAATGTTTTACAGAATCTTGAGAGTAATCAAGGACTGTTAATAATGGATTGGGGATGAAGTTTTTGCCATTTATCTATAAAGAAACTCAGTCGATTTCTTTGGGGGAAAATGTATTGTCATACGTTCACCCTCAGATCAAAGACAACTAAAACTCTTTTCCAATGTCCATATCCTAGAGAATGGAATTCAAGGCTGGTTTTCTGTTGCCAACATTCTTGTACATCTTCTCCACACATTGAAGAATGAAAAGCCATTTCTAGACCACGTGTTCCTGAAAAATGACAATGCTGCTTGCTACCACTGCACGAGCCTGATTACGTTTATTTAACAGAATAATAAAAGCTTTCTTATCAGAATTGCTGAATACAACTTCAGTGAAGCCCAGGCTGGTAAGGATTTATGTGATAGCAGGACTGACTGTAGCAGATTGCACATATTTAAGTATGCAGGTGAAGAGCATGACATTCTGAACTGCACAGATATGGAAACAGCATTATAAAGCCACAATGGAGTGAAAGGAACACAGGCATGCATAATCTCTATTGATCAAGAAATGGAGCCAAAGACAAAGGCAACGATAGCAGGAATAAGTGGTTTTAACAACTTTACTTTCAACGATGGAATTACAGTCGAGAGAGCATACAAAATTGGCACAGGAAATAAAATTGTCCTCCCTGGCAAAAATCTTGGTCTGGAAAAAGTAACACTGTTACGGGTAACATTTGAATTTATATGCAATGTTTTCACAAAAGTAACAGATGATATCTTGAGTATTCACAATTACTATTTATCTTGTCTTACACCATATTGGATAAATGCTGGCATATTTAGTGAAGTTTAAGGATTTTCAGAAAGGTTTGTAGTAATTCAGTTTATTGTGGTGGCACTAGTGTCACTGTTGATAATGTTTTAGGTATGATAAATTATGAATTAACTTCTAAAACATAGTACTCCATGTTTCAGATCATACAGGATTTTCCAGGAGAAAAAGAGCACAGAATAGGTACTGTTTCCCTTAACCAACACCAGGAATTGACAGATCAAGAGACAGAAGATACTACTCATAACAGTTGTATATGCAATTCAACAGGAAGCACAGTAAACATTACTCAACAATACTACTCTTGTCCAGATTCATCATGCCTAGGAGGAGTAAGCATCCACAGTCGACGAATCACCCCTCCGTAAGCCATATGTCTCGATTGGATAAACAAAGTAATCTGAAGTCAAAAGAAGTGTGTAACGAATGCCCTTAATTCGATTGAAAAGAAACAATTCAGACAGCCTTTGACCCAAGAACAGATTGTTTTGATAAATGAGATTTGATTGTTGAAATACCTGTAACATCAACTTACTTTTCAGCAGCCTACCTCGATATAAAAACTGATAATACGTAGGACATGCTTTTGCGTATATAATTAATTGAGAGACATAAACACCATATGCAGGTGGCAATGGAATATTGCTACATAAATATGGGACGTTGACGATAGAGAAGCTGAAATCATCCGATTTGTCATCAAGTTCAGTTTTTACTTTAAAACATACTTTACAGAATACACCGTTAAGAATACGGCAAACATGGAGCCCTGTACACACCATTGCTAATCTTAAACACAAATACCTGGCAGTCAATTTCAGAAAAGAAAAATATATCTTTCTTAGATGTACATTTTGAAGTGTTGAAAATCTGTTCTGATAATTACGATATACGATCCATGTATTTGATATAATTTTCAGAGATATTCAAGCATTCGAACCCATTTGGCATATCTTCATTCAGAATAAATACTGTTAATTCAACAAAAATGATTGAAATCGCTAAGGTAGATATTGTGAATATCAAACTGTTGTATTTGAACATAAATGTGGAATTCAACAGGGTTGAAATTAAGTATGAACCTAACGTGACTATGTTACCAGGCGATTTTCGATGAAGCTGGTTTCAGTGCGAATGGGGTCTAAGTTGCTTATTAATTCGTAAGTATTTAGGGAAGGTGGATATGTAGCTATTTGTTATAGTATACTGTTACTCTCGGAAATGTACAGGTTTGCAATTAGCAGACATTTCTTTTATATTTACTTTTAAGGTCTCGAGTAGAATCCTTCTGTTCGCACTCATGGATCTAGGTCGGGAACCAGAAAGATAAAATAAATGAGCTGATGGAAAGAAGAAAACCTTTCTGCAGTATGGGGGTTCGATTTAAGATCGAATCACAAAGGTTTCAAAATAAACCAAATTTCATAATATATTATTGGGAGTTGAACTATGTTCAATCTCCCTGGGTCATCACGCACTTTTCTGCGCAGTAATTTGTATTGATTTGTATAGTGGTCGTCAGCGGGGGTTCTGTGTCAGCTGATTTACTCCTAGGTAAATCAACATAAACTTTTATAAACATCCGCCATTAAATAATCCATGTAACTTTTCTGAATTAATCTAATTTTGATAATTGACATGTAAGTAAATGCAATGATATTGTATTCAAATCAATTTGAATACAGGATTTCGATCAAATTGATACTGATATACATAGAAAAATAAAAGATAAGGTTGAAAAATTGTCGTTTGTAGCGCAGCGTCACCTATAAACATTGATAGGGAAACGAACGACAACTGCACACAAGACCTATTGACACCGTGGCGCGAAATATCGAATATGGTGCGAAACCTCAGAAAATTTACAAGGAATAACTCTACAACATTGCATATGTGTATATATTTGGGGTTTTTTTTAATGTGATATAAAAAAAATGCTTGATGTTACATGTATATTGAATTAAAACACGTCATTCCCAGTCAACAACTTTCGATTGGGATCGGAATACGAAATAAAATTTCTTATATCCGGTTGCAAAGTGAAACTGCTTCATGCTTCAAGTTATTGAATTACGTAGTAATTGCACGTTACACATTCGAGAACTGTGTCTTTTAATAAAGAAAGTCACAAAATAGATACAAAATGAGTGTACCTTATTCGTTACTGTTACCGAGCTTTCATCGACGAAAATCTCGAAATGGCGTGTTTCGCTGCGCTTGTGACGGTAAGGTCCACATTTTCTACATGAGTAGTGTGATATTTGTTTATGAATTTTTTGTGCATACATGGTATGTCTCGGCTAGGAATAATGGAAACTTTCTCACCTATGTATGTAAAGACATATTAATCTCTATTTTTAAAAATGTAGAACACTTTTATCAAATGACAATGTTTGAAAACGCTTAGAGCCCCGATGTCAAAATTTCCTTTTCCAAGACATCAATATGTCAAATTCATTATCCTTTTTTAATAGTATGTACCATATTTTGTACCAGTTATCCATTTTGAATCCCCTATTACAATGAGATTTTGCTGCACTCTGTAATGTTTGAGTGGATGTCATGAGTGTGTGTCAAACAGAAATTTTAAGAGCATGGGATAAGGTGCTGCCATGTATGACTTCACTATCAAAGTTTAACCCAGTTGCCACAATGTTGAATTTATGCTGCAAAAAGGATTGGAAATTGCTCTGGTCAAAACACATTGTTTATTTGTCTACAGATGAAAGAGACATGAGGATTCTCCCTCACAAACTGAAAAAAAAAGTTATGGATCTTGTACATGTATAGTTTATTAATCACTATAGATTTCCAACATCACAAGTCTGATTCCGCTATATTCTTCCCATTCTGTCAGGTTCATTCACCCACTGTTCATTCACCACAGTATAATATCCCAAATACCTTGGCAATAAATAACATTATTTGACTAGTGTTTCATTTTTAGCGGAGTTGCGATGAAGTCGAACTCGGCTTATGATCTGATGAAGTGCCTTTGGGCGGGCAGGCGGGCACGCATCAACATTTCATTTCCGCACCATAGCTCTTGAGCAAATTATAGGATCTCATTCAAACTTAGATGAATTGTCACCCTCAGTAAGACCAGGAAGCCTATCGATTCTGGGGTCACTAGGTCAAAGGTCAAGGTCACTGGCTATAAATAGACTGAAATTTGTAGAAAATTTTGTTTTCCACACCATAGCTCTTGAACGAATTATAGGATCCCAATTAAACTTAGATCGATTAAGTAAGACAAGAAGCCTATCAATTCTGGGGTCACAAGGTCAAAGTCACAGTGGCTATAAATAGACTGAAATTTGGAGAAAATTTTGTTTTCTGCACTATGATTTTTTAACAAATTATAGGATCTCAATTAAACTTAAATGGATTATCGCCCTTGATGAGACAAAGAAGCCTATTGATTTTGGTCAAGGGTTAAAGGTCAAGGTCACAAAGGATTTAAGTCGGCTGAAATTTATGTACGCAAAATTTTGCTCCCTGCTTGATAATTCTTGCAAACTTTTCTGCCGGTTCCCTCTATGCCCATTCCTTGCGCAACTCGGCTTGTGCATTTCCGATGCCGGACAATTTTTTTTTATTTTTTTGCATTTCATTTATTTTGAGTTATTATACAATTATTTACCATTCCATTGATCCTCTACAGGACTGTACTATACTCAGGTGACAGTTTAGCATATTGGACTACCTTTTCAAGTAATGAATCCTTAGAATTAGCTACAACTAGGATTAAACTTGAATGTATATATACAGGGGAAAAACTTCTTCATAACTGCAAGGCATTGAAAACCATATTGATTTGAATGTTTGGGCCATAATATGTGGTCACATTTTTCATGAGAATACAAAGGGGTGAAATTCTAGAAAACAACAACACGGCTTCAGTTACTCGAGGAGCGTTGTGGCCCATGGGCCTTCCATTATCCATGTTTGCTGTTGTAACGCTTTGAAAAACAACAACAATTGATTTGTATCTAAAATCATGATAATATTCAGTCATTTATCCCCCTACCCTTCCAGTGCTATCTGTTCTAACTGAATTTCCACAATGTTCAACTCCCACGAGTACTTTAAGTACTTTGATTATAACTTCAGTGTAAAGTCCTTCAAGTCTTAACTTGATAAAGAATAACATATGTTGTGTCGAAATTGTTAAACTATTAAAATAAATTTACTTGTTATCAACTTCAATTGTTACCTTTAGATGCGGTTAGGAATTCAGACGCTATAAATTGCTAGAGCAACGACGTACTAGTACATGTACTACCGTTCAAAATGTTATAAGAACCGCTTAGGGTGAAATTTGCTTCCTTGATTTCCCTCTCCGCGTCTTCAAGTGTCAAAACAGTACTTACCTGAGTAAGTGTAGCGTATGTATATCCTCCTGGCATCGCAGGTAAGGACTCCGTAAAAGTGTATTTAGGGAGAGTTTACACTGATTGAAACAATGCGGGTGCGCATTCCCTCATTAAATGAAAACAAACCCAAGTATGTTATGTTAGTAACCGTTGTTAAGTTTATTTGTTGAAAACAAAATATGTCAATTCTGTATAATTTTAAGATTCCAATCATTTTAAAAAAAAACATTATTTGTATCAATACACCTGTAAAGCTGTTTATATCTCTCAAATGAGTCGATTTACAAGAGTTTGTTCTGCGTATGATCAGTTTCTAAATCGAGGCACGTTATTGACAAACAAGTTGAAGTTGAAGAGGTTTCAACCGTCTCGTTTAAAGTCAGCATTGTGCTTATTCTATGTTCCTTATAGTGATATAGTTTGTCAATACAGCCTATGGTTGGGTCAATGCTGTCTGATATATTCCATACTGATTGTTAGGCCGTTCTTGGACACATGAATTTTGACTACGGATTATTCCGTGTACATTTTACCTGATCTCACGGTGGGTGTGACAGAGGATGTTGACTACTCCTAGGCACCTGACCCCACCACTGGTATACCCATGTGTCCCTGTTTGCCCAACTACTTATTTTGTATTTCTTAAATGAGCTAAGAGATTGATCATTGTTCGATATTCTCACCGTTCATGTATTTTGTATAACTTATAGGAGATATAAGATTGGTCACTGTTCGCTACCTTCACCTTGCACGTATCTACACGGTCGTCATGTTCATCATATATAAGTATTGACTATATATTTTATTACGAACATATTGAAATGAAACTTGTTTGGACAACAAACAAGTCAAATATTACAGAACAAACAAAAGCAAGAAGGAACAAAGGTGGGTGGGTGGGGGGGGGGGGAGGTTCCTTTCGACTCCCCATAACCAGAAAACATTTTCATACTCACAGTGTACTAAAAAGGATCGTCAATGAAAATAGCTCATAGTTGGTTCCTTTAATTTTCAATAGACCTACATGTACAACATTCATTTGAGGTTATGATTTCATGTACTGAACATTTCTATGTTAAGAAATATACTTGTATAATCTACGGTCATTAAATACACTAAAACAGAGATTAACATGCTAAATAAGTTTCTATCGTACACTTACGAACGGCGGATGGATGGAATTCCCAACAAATAAATAAATCCATATGGAAATGGACCTCTTTTTATAATATCTCTGTAGTGATTTCGCTGATAATTAGTTCAAAATTATGTCAAAAACTTGCAAACATTTTTTAGTTATATGATGACAATTTTAATAAAAACCGGACATAAATGATTTCAGGAGATTCTTTTTTTTTCAAATCCGTCTATGAATAACGGTACGTAAGTAACCATTTAATGTGTGGTTTAAAAACGATACGTAACTGTTTTAGCAAGCTTTAGTTTATGTTTGCTTCCCATATTGTCCACTTCAAAATGGAAACATTTTCAAAACAATCTTTTGATATCTGTAAATGTATGTGAACAGTTCCGAAAAAGTCCAAAATCCAGGTCGTACCGTGCGGTCAAATCTTGAACCAAACGATGTGATCTCCATCTTAAAGTGTTCCGTTCATTTCTAAACCGTTTTAGTAGCACGTTTCAAGGTCTGTAATTATTACAGAATATATAAATGTATCAATACACCTGTAATATTACAGAACAAACAAAAGCAAGAAGGAACAAAGGTGGGTGGGTGGGTGGATGGGGGGGGGGGGGGGCTTCCTTTCGACCGCATCTTTTTAAAACATATTAGGGGCGAGATCAAAAGATCGATGTCGGATAAAAATCTAAATTCAAATAGTTAGGGGAGGGGATAAGATATCCCGTAGTTTTCTGTCATCCGACATCGATTACACTTTGGTGGAAAAAGAAAAAAGACGAGCGACTGGTTAAAAACCGCATAACAATAATACATTTTAATGAACATTTAATAATTTTAATGCACAGTTTCATTTGTGAATAGACAGTAGAAAACGTATACAGAGTGCTATTCATTATCGCATGTTTCACTTGTTCGTCAATTAGTTTCAACATTTATCATATTTAGGACTCAAGTACAGAATAAGACCAAAATAGTTCTTTTAACATTGTGTAGGAATATTTTAAGTAACATTGAAAAATAATTTGTTTCCTATCTATTGATGATACAATATTTATTCTGATTCTAATTAGATTGTAAACTTGATTATGCTAATTTTGTTGGAATATTCATAATTTATCCATAGTACAGTAATAAGTTCATAGCTTGTTTAATTTAAATTAATATTCAAATATATTTGATTATTTGATGAATTTTTTGGTCGATAGTTTATAATTAACCACTACTCCTATATGTTTTAAAAATGAAATCATGTATATTCATTAAATCATAGGGCAGGTACACAAGGTTTAAAAATGAAATAATGTATATTCATTAAGTCACAGGGCAGGTACACTAGGTTGAATGGTAGATAGGCCTACAGGTAGACAAGTCGACAGGTCGAACGGTAGACAGGTTGACAGGTCGACAGGTATGTTCGAGATAGACCTACAGGTCGACAGGTATGTTCGAGATAGACCTACAGGTAGACAGGTCGACAGGTTGACAGGTCGAAAGTGCTGACTGATAGTCACAGGGCAGGTACACAAGGTTGAATGGTAGATAGGCCTACAGGTAGACAGGTCGACAGGTTGAAAGGTAGACATGTTGACAGGTAGACAGGTATGTTCGAGATAGACCTACAGGTAGACAGGTTGACAGGTCGACAGGTATGTTCGAGATAGACCTACAGGTCGACAAGTTGACAGGTAGACAAGTTGACAGGTCGAAAGGTAGACAAGTTGACAGGTCGAAGGTAGACAGGTTGACAGGTCGAAAGTGCTGACTGATAGACACGCTGACAAGTAAACATAATTGATATCCTGTCGACCTGCTGATCTTTCACTGTAGACAAGAATCAAAATTCATAATTGAAACATCTTATTTGAGATCAAAGCATTGTTAAAAGATTATTAGAACAGTAATTTTATATCCAAAGTTGATGTATCCTGTCGACCTGTCTACCTGTCAACTTGTCTACCTGTCGACCTGTCAACTTGTCGACCAGTCATCGCTGATCGTGCAATGTGTAGACACGAATCAATAATTAAATGAACTGAATTATTCATAAATTATACATAATTTGCAATAATTATTTTGTACTAATTTCTTTGAAATTAGTGCCTCGATTTTAATATTATGAATATTTATGAGTTTTTATTTGAGGTTTTTTCATAAATAAAGCACATTTACATATTAATTTATAACCAAACCGATTTACTACCACTTTTGTGGATGGGACTATTTTCGTCTTATTATGTACTTGACCCATATTTAGTTTTAAAGGAGAATCTTGGTGAAAACCACGTGAATTTAGTTTTTTGACAGACATTAAACTTTTGATCTCGCCCCTTATCTCAGATAAGTGGATGGTAGAATACAAGAGTTAAACTTTTGGATTTTGTTTAATTGAATCTGCTGATAATTGGACACGGTTGTTTAAAGGACAATGGGACGCCATACATGACAATGGGCATGCTTCAAAATGAATCACATCAAATTCAATAATCATTCAATGTTTACTGAAAGTTCGTAGTTTACTTTCAGAAGTATAAATTCTTAACCCTTGGGAGTGCAGCATCAAGTATTCACCATTGACCGACGGGAGGTATAGGGTTCAATCTCTACACGTCCATTGAAATAATAAAATATTAACTAGTCTTTGATAACCAATACCATTCATTCACGCCATGTCACTTACCTGCTCAATGTGGGATACAACAGCCGCATCAGAGGACTTTCCCTGCGCAGGTACGTTAAGGCAGGTTATGAAAAATTTTACTGGGATAAAATCCGCGAAACAATGTGACGTCATAATTGAAATAAGTATATCACTAAGTATATATTAAATTACGATTTTATTTTTTATTTAAGTTTTATTTATGCATAAAATAGACCATGCAGCTACTAAGATCCAACGAAATTCGAAATGCTATACTGCTGTTGTGTAATTTTTTTCTGATCGATATGAAAGTAAACTGATGACGCCATGACTATATATCGAGTGACGTTGACACATGCAAGGAATTTGTTTATGTGTGCCATGCAAATATCGACAAAATGTAGGGTATTTGAAATACATGACATGGGATATATGGAATATATCTTTGAAACGATGAGAATTTATTGATATTAAGAAGGTATGTTGATATCATTCATTGACAACTTTGTTTAACGGAGAAAACATTCCATTTAGCATGTCGATCCGATTTTCCTCTGTCACAGACTGAAATAAAACTGCAAAAGTAGCACATTAGCCCGCATACTTTTAGAGACTGTTTATGCACCGTTTGAAAGGTCATAAACTAATGTACACGGCAATTACTGATATAATCGTCTGTTAAGAAAACTTTTAAAAACAACTACATAGCATCATGCAAAATGTAAAAATTAGCTAGATGGTTTCGTGTTTAAATGTTCAATAATTATTTCTTATTGAAAGTGTTAGGATTCTATCAGTAATTCTGATATACTATGGGTATTTCACCGTCATTATCGCCAGTTTGACCAATATTTGAATCTTGGGATAAAGTGTTACTTTTACATTTTCTATTAAGGTACCTCCATGATCTATTTATAACAGTCATGCAATTACGTCATACGGAAGCCCATGTTTGTCATATTGTTATGATACAAAATGTTCTCATGTAAACAACCAAAATAGTTTTTAAGAGTTAGTAGCTCCCTCTCTCTATGTAAGACATATTTTAAAAACTATGCAGTTTACGTGTATAAATGAAGCATGACCTGCCTTAACATACCCGCGTGAGAAATTGATGAAAAATAAATAAAAGTAACTACCACATCTAATGGGTGGGTAGAGTAGATTATTTGTTGGAAAGGCTCAACAAAGACAAAAACTATTGACATTGATTTAACCAACTTTGTTTTTCAGCGACAGGAAGCAAAACGGAACTAAATTATGTTGGCACTGCAATCTATATATACCCAAATGATAGTACAAAATATCTAACTCTTCCTAGATAATAATTAGTGTATAGTAGACGGGAAATAACCGTGACATACAATCATCCAATACATAGAAGAATTGGATGTAAACATTATCTTGAAGAAGATGACAAAACACGAGATCAACATTTTGGATGTTTGCTTACTAAATCTGGCGATGATTGGGTATGTTTCTTAAGAGAATAATGGACCGTGATTATATGGCAAAAGACATGCCCCAAAGTGAACCGCATCTAATTCAATAATCATTCAACATCCAAACAATTCAAAGTTAACAAAGTTTGCAAAATGCAAGTAAAGTACAATTTAAGTTTAAGTTTAATTTAAAGTTCACTAAAATTAAAAAAAAAAAGTGGGATATGCATCGGTCAAGTACTTACCACTGACCGATGGGAGGTACAGTGGTTATTCCCTGCCTGACATTTAAGGTAATCAAACATACATTAGTTTCTGATATCCAGTAGAGCTCATTCATGGTACAAGTTCCCAAGCTTAAAGAATCGATCCTGCTGTAGAGATAGGGAACTCCTTCACCATATGGATGGGGGCATGAGCTGATTAATCATACAACCATGCCCTAAGCTAAGCTTGCTAAGTTGTATAGCAAGTTTGCTGTTTTGTTAAGCTAGCCTCAAGATCCTCTGAAATACGTTTAAGGATAATTCTCGCAAATTTGGATACATGTGAGCCATCATTACCAAAAAAATCGGTCATGTTTACATCAGGATATCGTAGAAATGCTAACTATACCACAAGGACATGTTTACATCAGGATGTCGTATAACTGCTAACTATATCGGAAGGTCGTGTTTACATCAGGATGTCGTGTAACTGCTAACTATACCGCAAGGTCATGTTTACATCAGGATGTCGTATAACTGCTAGCTATATCGGAAGGTCATGTTTACATCAGGATGTCGTATAACTGCTAACTATACCGCAAGGTCATGTTTACATCATGATGTCGTATAACTGATAACTATATCGGAAGGTCGTGTTTACATCAGGATGTCGTATAACTGCTAACTATACCGCAAGGTCATGTTTACATCAAGATGTCATATAAATGCTAACTATACCGGAAAGTCATGTTTACATCAGAATGTCGTATAACTGCTAACTATACCGCAAGGTCATATTTACATCAGGGTGTCGTATATCTGCTAACTATACCGCAAGGTTATGTTTACATCAGGATGTCGTATAACTGCTAACTATACCGGAAAATCGTATTTACATCAGGATGTCGTATAACTGCTAACTATACCGCAAGGACATGTTTACATCAGGATGTCGTATAACTGCTAACTATATCACAAGGTCATGTTTACATCAGGATGTCGTATAACTGCTAACTATATCGGAAGGTGATGTTTACATCAAGATGTCGTATAATTGCTAACTATACCGCAAGGTTATGTTTACATCAGAATTTCGTATAACTGGAACTATATTTAAAGGTCAAGTTTCAAATGATAATTACATTAATCACTACATTACCATTTGGAATCATAAATTTTACAACCTTGGTAAAGGACAACCTACTTCTTATAAATATACATTTAGTTTCAATTTAGTATCAATAGAAAAATTACAATTAACGAAGATATTATTTAAATGTTTTTCATATGCACTATATAATAATAGTTATGACCGGATCCCTGGGTCAGAACCCCTACCCCAGGGATCATGTTATTTACAATGTTCGTAGAATCCTTCCTACATTACTTACACTACATCACTATGCATTTAGTTTTTTTGAACAAGTGCGCGTGTAGAGAAAATTCGGCGATTTTTGGCAGGTTTTGTCCCGCCCCTAAGGCTCCAAGGATGCAGGAGTCCTAAAATGTATAATCTAGGTCCCCCTCGACCAAAATATATTTCTTACAAAATTCAATAAGAGGTACTGTGAGCAATGCTCACTAAAAATACCCCGCTTACCCCAATCTCCCAAAGGGTGTTGTTAATAGGTATAAATTACCTCTTTCCTGAGTGTAAAAATATGGCATGCCTTTGTAGAAGAAAATGGAAGATATAGTCCGAACACAAATCCATGGCATTAACCTGTAATTTTGACCTTGAGATCAAAGGTCAAGGTCATAAAGAGACCATGAATATACATGACACATAGTCCCATGGTGATACACCCATGTCTTATGGTATGACTATGTCAAAACTCTATAATTAATTTTGACTTTGAGGTCAAAGTTCAAGGTCATATAGAGGTCATGAAGGTACCCGACACATCGTCTCATGGTGATGCACTACTGTGTCAAATATGGTATGCCTATTTCAAAGAACAAAAGTCATGGCACTGACACGGATCCAATTTAAAAACCTTTAAATTTGACCTTGAGGTCAAGGTCATATGGAGGTTATGAAGGTACATGACACATTGCCTTATGGTGATACACTCATGTATCAAATATGGTATGCCTATGTCAAAGAACAGAGAAGTTATGGCCCGGACACGAATCCATTATTAAAAAAACTTTAATTTTGACCTTGAGGTCAAGGGTCAAGGTCATATAGAGGTCATGAAGGTACTCAACACATCGTTGCATGGTGATCCACCTGTGTGCTAAACATGGTATGCCTAAGTCAAAGAACAAAGAAGTTATGGCCCGGATACGAATCTGCACAGACAGACAGACGGACTGGCGGACAGACAGACAGACATAGTGATTCCTATATACCCCCGGAACTTCGTTCGGGGAGAAAAAGATTGGAATGGTACATGCAGTTATCAAGAAGGTGTTAGACATGTTCAGTTGTTAAAACCTTTGACGCAGTATTAAGTCTTCCCCAGAAGACATGTGTCGCCTGCTAGTTCATTCTATATTGTAATATATCACGTATAATGTTGAAAAAGTAAATTATTCAAATGGTTTTTGTCAGTTTAATACTCCTTTTAAAGGTTTTGAGAATTACTAAACATTCTTTAACGATAACTTAATTGAAATTGAAAGATGAGACATTATTATGCAATGGAATTTGTGGGAGAATCTGTTTGAAATTAAGACATTTATTAAATGTAGACTGAATGAAAACATATGTTTGAAAATATGTATCAACCTGTTACTGTGCTCTTCAAGACAATGGTAATAACCATAAGTAATTATCTGTTGGGTTTACTGCTTAGTCTTGTTGTCTTTTTATATATCCAATTTACTGTTTCTCAAGAAAAATCATAATTAGTGCTGTTCTGAAATCACATATACTGTCCTTCAGTATGGGAATTACAAATACTGTCCTTTTGTACATAAAAATACTGTCCTTCAGTTAATCATAAAATAAAATCTTCAGCAAAAATTTTTTTTTGCAATAAAAAATTCTAAGTCCCGGCAAACAGGAAGTTGATAAGCGACAGATTCGAAAATGTCTTACACAATACAGTTGGCCACACTGATGCTCTGTGCCAAATATCAGGAAGTTGCCCCATGTGGTTCTTGAGAAAAGTGTGACAGGAATTTTTTTGCTGTAAAAAATTCTAAGTCCCGGCAAACAGGAAGTTGATAAGCGACATATTCGAAAATGTCTTACACAATACAGTTGGCCACACTGATGCTCTGTGCCAAATATCAGGGAGTTGCCCCATGTGGTTCTTGCGAAAAATGTGACAGAAATTTTTTGTGACGACGACGACGGCGCAGGACGACGCAAGACGACGGATAGTGATCCCTATATGTCGCCACTGCGTGTAACGCAGGCGACAGAATAAGTCACCATTTGGTCCAACCCTGATACGAAAACCCTACCCTGGGATCATCAAATCTACTATTGTGATAAAGGAATACCCGCTCTTTCTAAATAGCCATATGGTTTCAATTTTATACCAGTAGCACTACAGAAGATGGTATATATGCGCATCACATATATATACACTATATACCAAATTTGACCCGCCAAGGGGTCAGAACCTACACCCCAAGGATCATGGAATTTACAATGTTGGAAGAAACGTTCCTGCTCTACGTCGCTAAGAATTTAGTTTTTCATACAGATGTGTTGTAGAGAAGAAATATTTTTGAAGATTCATTAATTTTTGTCCCTAGGAGTGCAGGAATCCTGAAATGTGCAATTCATGCTCCTTGTCCCAGAAATGCGTCATACCAAATTTGAAAAGCATTGGAATGGTGCTTAAAAAGAGCTGTAAAATGCTCTATTGTTCACGCATTTAATAAATGATCACTTCTGTTTCACCCTGATACCAAAAACCCCTACCCCCGGGATCATCAAATTACACATTTGGTAAAGGACTACCTGTTCTTTCGAAATATTTGTTAAAGTTTTAATTTAGTATCAATAGCAGTAAAGAAGATGTTATTTAAGTGATTTACACATATACAGTATATACCAAGTTTGACCCCGCCCTGCGGTTAGAATCTCTACCCCGAGGGATCATTAAGTTTAAATTTTTTTTTTAAAAATATCGCTGCTCTACTTCACTATGCATTCAGTTATTCGTACACAGAAGAAAACGTTTGGAAATTGGTGAATTTGTACCAGTTTTCGCCCTGCCCCTAGGACCCAAGCGGTGCAGGAGTCCTGAATTTTACAATTTATGTCCTCCTTGTCCCAACGATTGATTGATTGCATCTTGTTTAACGTCCCTCTCAAGAATTTTTCACTCATATGGATATGTCACAAACACGGGTGAGGGGTTTCAAATGTAGGCCTATGCTCGGCGCTTATGATCATTGAGCAGTTGGGGTTCTTTAGCGTGCCACACCTACTGTGCCACGGGACATGAGATTTGAAGGTCATCTCCGTGGACCCGTGACATTCACGCTTGATGCCGAGCGTTTGGCGATGGAACTCTCACTACCTGTTTTAACAACTTAGATCTGTCGCCGCCTGTATTTGAACCCCGACCTTCCGCATGCGAGGCGATCGCTCTATTTTAGTCTCCTTGAGAAGTTTGTCTATGTACCTCTAGACAACCGTCTCAAAGAGACTTCATCCAAAACTTAAAAGTAATTAGAATAACAGTTATCAAGAAGTTTAAAATGTTCTATTATTAACGGATGCCGTACGACAACAAATTGCAATATAATGGACATACTTCAACTTCCAAGGCAGTTAGCATGCAAAAATGATTATGTAGATGTGTTCGAGAAGAAATGGAATGCATTTCATAAATTAAAAGATTTATAGATTTTAGATCATCCAGAATATATAATATGTAATTGTATACATTAGCCTATGTATACCATCGGAAGTTACCATCAATGCCCTAACAGTACATTTGTTATACATTTAGTTTGTGACAATCTATTAGATTAATATTATTTTGTATAGTGTACATATGATAAGCCAGAGTAATTTCATTCTGTTCTAATCTTTTTGCTTTTCTTCTATCTTTTCATGAATGCCTATTAGAGTGGATGTGCGAGTAAATGGTAGATAAAAAACCCTGTATCTCCTAGTCAGGTGGGTTTTTTAAGGGCATGATGTTAAAACTCTGACTGTCATTACGTGAATAAATGTTGTGTGAACCTGAAAAAAACTTCCAATTTAGTAATACCTTTGCGTATGTGATCAGTCTTTTAGTGCAAAATATCGATTAATGATAACTGTATGACAGGGTCTAGAATCAAGAGTTCCCTTTTAAGAACAATGATGTACTGTGAACAGTCAATTCTTCAATCGACATAAACCGTGAGATGCTAGTGAAAATGCTGCCGAAAACGGAGCTGCGTCTTATGAATTAGTACATGTACTATGATATTTCCTGTAAGTTTTAGCAATTTGCAGCGTTCTGTCAGATTTGTGATTTAAGCGTTTTATACACTTTCAAGGCTTTATATTTAGAAATTCAGAAACTCGGTCGTCTATTCCCTGTAGTGTACAACGAAATGATAGCCCAGACAAATATGATCGCGAAGGCCAAATGGTAACAAATGTAATAAGTACTGAACAACTGAACATAACGTTGGAGGTCAGTTTGTAAGGTCAGTCTGATGACAAAACTATCACAATAAACCGACTTTCTGCATTTTATGTGTGTGTTTTTAGTTACTGCAGAGTGCAAGAGTCGATCAAATTCAGACTGGAGATGCTGTTGTGACAAGATTGGGGAGATGTAGGTTGGGGTCCATCTATGTGTGTGGTGCACATTTTCGGAACCTGGTCCATTGTTTGTGAGTAACGACATCGATAACATTAGATTCAATTGAAATTTATACAACCTCGCATTGGGTCAAATACTGTCTGGCGTGTTTCATACCGGTTGTTAAGCCGTTCTTGGCACACTGATTTTGACTGCGGATAACTCCGTTTACCTGATCAAGATATAGGGCTCACGGCGGGTGTGACCGGTCAACAGGGGATGCTTACTCCTCCTAGGCACCTGATCCCACCTCTGGTGTGTCCAGGGACCCGTGTTTGCCAAACTATCTATTTTGTATTGCTTATAGGAGTTATGAGATTGATCTGTTCGTTATCTTCACCTTGCATACAGCACGGAATAAGATATTATGCAGCATGCATTTTAACACAAGCGCTCGACATAACAACATAACAAGCCCAGATCTCACAACTTCAACAAGAACCTAGTTGTTCATCTGGAATATTACTTTTGCTAGCTAATCCCCTCCCCATGATGACAGATAAAACTACTGGAATCAACTCTAAGACCATGTCATGACACACACCAATGCATTTCCACTGTTTGGGCCATTCAAATAAAAACTACTTCCCAATGATATATACCTCACAACCTCATTCAACTAGTCCTGAGTTATCTATGAACAAATTATGAATTTGCTGTGAATACGCCTCTTCTTCTAGAAAATAATCATACCGTTAAAGCCCTCTAAAACCCCACACCACATAGAATATCCATTCCCACTCATTGAGTAACTATTTTGTAATAATGTGGTGGCGTAACACCTACATTACATATGATGGCGTCATATAGACGCTTATCAAATGTAAGGCTTGACCTTATTGCTCTTGTAAAGAAATACAGTTGTTTTCCAAGCCCTGATTGCAACTGCTTAAGTGTGGCCTTTTTTTTTTAGTGGCAACATGTCTTTTGATAAATCGTGAAGTTCAACAATTTGAGATGAGGTACCCCAATCAGCATTTTGATAGTGTCAATTTTTCTAAATCTAAGAATGTCAGACAAGTGATAGGGCCAACTGATTCATCTTCTGCTAATGGTACCCCACGTTCATGGCAAATGCTATTGAATGTAGTCACAATGTCCATACAAGCTACATGTAGCAGAAGCATTGCGTCCCCCAGAAATCAAATCATCCATATGGTGATTGATTGTGTGAACACATGATTTTTCTATTGCCAGTCAATTTAAAATAGTAGAAAAGTCTTGCATGGAATGGAACGCCCCATTGGTAAAGAGTTATTAATATAATACACATCATCAGGCTTGAAGCACAATAAATCAAAATCACCTGGATATATTGGTAGGAGCTTAAAGGCTGATGGTATGTCGCATTTCCCTATATATGTCCACTATCCAATTCTAGCGATCGTTTGTATAACAGAGTCAAAAAAGCATATCTTACGTATGTCTCCTCAGAGTCTATGACAGGATTGTCGCAGTTGACATTGGAGATGAGCGATGTGTTATTAATCGCAAACCAGAGTTGTATCCTTTAGGCAATATCCCAACAGGAGATGTTCGTATGTTGGAAATTGACATGTTGTGAAATGCCCCGCCACCCGTTCTTATTCGATTCCTTCATTACTGTTTCTCTTCAAAGAAAATCTTAACATACAAGTATTATCATATGCTGAAATCATTTTTTTCCAAACCAGCACTTACATGCAGCTCCCCTGTATTGTAAATGGAAACCTTGCAGTATGGTCATGTGGGTAACATGAAAAACACTTCTCCAATACAGACAGTTTTGCCGAGGACCCATGGCTTGTGGGTTAATACACCTAAAACGCTGTCGCTGGTTGTTAGTATTCTGTGGCCCCCTGAAATGCGACTGCCGTTCTCCGTGAATATTGTCTGCAACTTGTGTTGTGAATCTACTGGGAGGACAAACGTTATGCATGGCATTGTTTTGTGAAAGGTGAAAAATAAGAACAGTGATCAATCCTATAAATTTTACATGGGATATGAAATAGAGGTTTGGGCAAACACAGACCGCTGGATATACCAAAGGTGGGAACAAATGCCTAGGAGGAGTAAGCATCCCCGACTATACTGTGGGGATCCGTGGGCGATCGACTCTAGGAAGAGGAGATGGACCCATCCACCACCTTCTGGAGGACCTAATCATCCCCGGATCTTCAAGGGGATCCGAGGGTCGACCACCATCGTCGCCTCGCCGCAACAAACCAAGTGTAGCAGGGCCCCTACTGGGCAGTCTGTACTATAAATCTTCACCATCGTCGTCACATGCACTAGTTTTACACAGTTGGAGGAAAACTAATTCTTTGTTAACGGTACAAGGTGAGGGGAATCTGACAATAATTTGCAGTGAAAACAAAGTGCAAACAATATGTATGGGCTGGATTTGGTTCGACTAAATTAAAAAAAAAATACCAAACAAACAAAATTATTTGTCATATTGTAAATTAAACTGTTATAACTGAGAAACTAACAGCACTTTTCATCAAACAATATCAGTTTCAAAGTCAAAAGATTTTGTGTCTTTCTATACCTGCTGTGACACGGGACCTCGAACGTACGGTAGGATGATAAGTGCTGGGAAATCCTGACGTTAGACTAATTTGTTCATAGAAAAATTAACATAATCTCAGCGCTTGAAAAGAAGTATTTCCAAATTGTCTTTCAATAAAGGACTGCAGCCTGGTTTAAGTGACCCGGAGATTCTGTTTGACCCCTTGTCGAATCAACAAGACTTTGTTTCAACTCCAGTGCCACCGGCGACTTCGGAATAACCAAGTTTGGTGAAAACAACTCCGCCATCCTTTATTGTAGCTACGGGGAAAACTTTTCTGACGACGAACCACCAGTTCAAAGGTTACCTCACATTGTGATAGAAAATAAAAGTGCGCATGTACAATTCGAAAATATTTTAACAGCTCAATTGTATCAATTTCCGCATATACCCTCAACATTAGTATGAAAAAGGAAAGACAACTCGAAAAAAAGAAGTAAACTCATATAACGTTGCATTATATAATTCCACACAATTGATTCGTAAGGCGATGAAAAGAAAGAAATTAAAGGCGATCAATTTTTCTTGTTTGTTTTATCTTATTTAAGTGGAAACAAACAGCGAGTTACAATGCAAGAATTTTTTTACAAATAAAAACTAACAATTAATGCTATATATTCATACTGTCCCAGTTCCTTTCATCGACATTACTATAAAATAGCATTAATTTTGTTTGTGTGGAGAGAGGAGTGTTGTTCCGAAAGCGCAATGCATTCTGGATCTTTAAGATCAGTCTTGAGATATGTCGTTTGTAACGCCTCTTCCTTTATTCAGCAGTAACATACAAGGAAGAGCAAATGAAACCACCGACGTACCCACCATCATATAATTCATCTGTCAAATATGTCAAAAAGGGATTATTTCTGAATACATTTACCAGATACAATTAACTCATGTTATATAACTTCCACTTTAAATATGGTTAACGTTTGTTGTTACAATTGGTTTGAAATCTTCTTATAATCGTTTGATTAAAAAACATGTATATCATCTACGACAATCACTAAATTAACGTTTTTCATCGATTAACTTATATTCGTTAGAATCGATATATTTTACTTTTGACTAATAACCAAGTACATGGAAAAAAAGCATGAAATTATACAAACCTCTTGAAATGCGTTATATTCTACAACCCATTCGAAGATAAAGTATTGTGCAATTGTTGAAAATCCGGTTGTGGCATAGGATAAAACCATTATTGTGCTGATCCATTTGCTGTGAAACCTACATAGAAAGGCATTTGCACATGTGCATTTATTTAGATATGAATACTCATCATTTTAAACTCGCAGATCTATGTCACATTAAAATGATATAAATAGTCAAGAAATGTGAAAATACATAAGGAGGTGTGGACAGCGACGCTACTTTTCACGAAGTGCGTGAGCGTTTTGTGAAAAGTATGGAGGCTTGATGGGTTGCAGTTCATATCCTCGTGTATTTTTAAAAATCAAATTTATTTCTTGCACATGTATTTACATTCTACTTTCATTTCTTTCGAATTACTTCCAATCCAAGCCATTATTCTATTTTGAAAATATTGTAGTAATTCTGAAATTCAGGAGCCCCTCTATTGGTTCTGTTAAGTAGCATCTTGCGACAATTAACATTCCCCAATCTTCTTTGATATTTTGTTCTGTATAATAATTTCGAAAATCCGATATTGATTTTTATGTATATCTAATACGTAAAGTTCATTCGTACAATGCATTGCATATACTTACATTGTGACGACATAATACATGTTGGTCGAATACAACAGCGATCTGAAGAACGGAACCACGGCAAACTCTGCATAAAACGTGTTCGCTGATTGGACAATTCCAAGGGTTGAGATTACAATAGACATAGCGCAGCAAATAGAGAGAGCGATGATGAGAGGATAAACTCTCCTTTTGTAAACATCCGAGCTTCCTGAATAAAAACAAGTTATTAACAAACACATGTGACGGGTATCCCTCCAACGAGGAGCCTTGTAAAACACCAGTTGATTCGTCTACAATCCAGGATAAAAATATCAAATCAAAGTGGGATGGTCTTTTAATTTTTGATATTTTAAGGGGGCATTATCTGTAATTTTGTCACCAAAATTGAATTCAATAAGAGCTGCTCTAGCATATATATTTCAGTGATAACACCAGTATTTGTTTATGTCAAACACTTTCACACAACAGGCACATGAATATGCGATTTCTGGTGATTGAATAATTATTGTCTTGCAATATAATTCTTTCTTATATATTTCTTTACACTAAAAGCAGTTATATAATAGTTTTATTAGGTTTCTCTTGTTTTTTTGAATAAAACAACTGTTTTATTAGTCATTAGAATATATTCCTACATGTATACTATGGAGAAAACAAAATGGTTGCCATCACTTTCACAGCTAATGCTCCTTTAACCGATGTCACATTAGGGACTGGTCACGGTATGCTAGTGCTTAGTCTGCTCTCGTCGCTACCATGGGGGTCCCGGGTTCGATTCCACCCCCCACCCCCCACCCCCGGCGCGGCGCCAAACTTAGAATGCAAAAGATATTGTTTGCTTGTTGCTAAGCGTCTTCCATTAGAAGCAAATTACACGATCGACTGTCTTTCTGGTGTGATCTTGAAAATAGTTGGTATTGTCTCCTTTGCCCCCAATGTCATGTATAACTCAAAAGTGGTCCAAATTCGCACATAGCTGATAGCGCCTCGCCAAGCTAAGCTACAAAAATCGATTTTATTCAGTGAACTGTGCTGTAAATCGAAGGTCCTAATAATCAATGATTTGGTACATATATGTCTGGTATGTCAAAAGCCCCCCCCCCCCCCCCCCCCCCCCCCCCCCCCCCCCCCCGAGAACTATAGTAGAGTTCTGCAGTTAAAGATCTCCCGGATGCGAAGGAAGCGACTTAACTGCTACCTGTAGGTGAATGGGACGGATAAAACTTTGTAGAATCATTAAAGTATCACACCGGTAATTATATTCACTATATATTACTATAGAGAAAAACAATCATTAAAAATCAGTTTACAGAATTGATGCCGAATAACGCAGTCAGAAATGTTCTATGTTACCTATCTCGTCTGCTGACACCAGAAAAACAACACCCTACGCGGCATTTTCGAGGGGGAAAATATTGCCCGCAAACAAGACTACCCTCAAATTCACGTGTTTTTCACATGTGTGTAAACAGCCGGAGTGCACCTCAGGAAGCAGCCTCAGCTACCAGCAGCAAATAGTTCCTTTGTATACACTTGATTATTTTTACAAATTGCACAAAAATTCTTAATCAGGGGTACACAAATTAAGAGAAAAGAAGAGGAAATGAGAAAAATCGCGCAAGGAAAAAACATATTTCTTTAAATATGTGAAACTACATAATAATTGCACAATTACCGGTGTGATACCTTGAAGCTACGGATGAATTTAGTCTGTTATCAGTCATTTCAAAAAATTGCGCACGAATCACATACGACACGTTGTCGATCTCCTACGATGCAATATACATTCATATCTAACTCAAACAGCATGGGAAAATAATTACTACAGTAAAGTAATATTAAGTAATTCAATTACATTAATATGATTTACACAGTGCTCTTCATAAACTAAATGTGTCAGAACGACACGAATGTCCCCGCCAGCAGTAAAGTCAAATGTACAAAATCCATCGAAGTATAGCATTGAATGTGGTATTTGCATTGTATGTTACACCCATTTAGCACAATGAATAATTCAGCAACAATCCTTAAAGGTATACACGCTGTAATTTGCGTCAATTAAAATTAAGACGGAAATTTATTTATTTTGTTTATTGAATAAAGTTAAGAACTTGTTGCAATTTACGCAATTGAAATCGAGCGCGTTAAAAAGATGTCAAATTATAATTAATTACTTTCCTGCCAGGAAAGTAATGCCTCTTTTTGAATATTAAACTACCACGTGACACCGAGAGCCATATTTAGATGTATAAACAAAGATGGCGTCGCGAAAACGTGGTAGACCGTTTGGGAGCCAATTAACTTTATCAGAAAGAAAAGAGAGGAAAAGGAAATCGGAAAGAGAGAGGAGCAAAGAAAGAATATATATTGGAGAACACTATGCGCAGTGGAATGTTTTAAGGGATAATTTGAAGTTCACCTACAACTTTGAATTGGCGGGTTTTCTCCTAGACAGGTAATTTGTAATATATCTATGTGAAATCTCTCTTTCAACCAGTTGATTCAGAAGAAAAGGCAAATGTAGCTTTACGTTGGTGACTCCAATGACTTAACTAACTATCGTATGGTATTCGTTCATGTTTCTTAACTGTACATATTGAATTTATCCTATAAACCACCGACCTGACAGATGATGAGGCCCCAGAAGGGGTAATTTATATTCATTATTTGTTTTAACCTTTTACAGCATAAGGAGTGAAAAGAAGTTATTACTAATGAAAAGATAGGGTGCATATGAACGGTAAAATGGAGTTAATTCATTTGCGAATTAGCAGATAGAATCTACACATATATTATGTTGATGGCAGTGCTACTATATATAGCTGTCACTGGATGGGTTGAGGTAGTTCTATCACAATGACATTCATGAAATGACCCAGGCAAAATTTTATCCTCATGTACTACAATTTCTTAATTCTTTGCCATGACATTTTATGAATATTATTTTGAAATTATTTGAAGAAACTACAATATTTTTTTGAATATTATACCCATAAAATGAGTTACAAATAACATTGCAATAAGTTTTGTACAAAAAGGTATTTTTCAATGAAATATATGTAGCAAGGATATGATATTTGACTTGCTTATGAGCAGGTTGCTGTAGATCACTTTGAAATATATCAACAAATAAAGAATTTACAATCACATACAGTAACATACATGATGTATATATACTTAGGTACATGAATTGCTTCCTAAAAGTAAAGGTGCACTGACTAGCTGTTAAACATTATAAAAGGTTGAATTAGAACACCACAATATTTATCATATTTCTACTTCTTCTCTTTCTGCTGCCTTTACTGTGACTTGCTAAATTTTTGATAACTTTTTTAGAATATGCTATGCTCTGTCTGTACTTTTCTTGTTTTCATTCTCAATCTGTCAATTAAATTAAGGGCATAACATTTTGCATTGAACAAATGAAAGTGCTTGAAAAGTTAAATATATTAATTTACTACCATGCTTAGGTGGTGTTGGTTCAGACCCTCAATCCAACAACAACACCCCCACCCCATTTTTTAACTGCACTTAACATGTAGCCCCTACCAACAGAATTAGAAATCAAATTCAAAAGAAAATGTGGAGGGGGGGTGTAATGAGAATTGCACAGTAGGATATAATGAAAATATATTAATATGAATTATATCTATGTTTATGTACTACATGGAGATCAATGTAAAAACTAAAGTGAATGTAATATTGAAATATAAACTTTGAATTTTCTTCCAGATATGTACAAAGCCAGCACTCAGTTAAATGTACTTCTACTCCTGTGCACAGCCAGGCAGACCAGAAGCCTTTTACGGGAAAATACATTATCTCTGACATTTCTGCAGAATCCGAACAAGCAACCAGTGATCCGTATGTTAAGATTCAGCTTAACTTTTTCTTCATCTTAAAATCAAATATCAGTATATGTAGAATAGATGGATTGACTATTGTATAGTGGATTTTTTTCAATACCTATACAAAATTAAACTAAATTCTCAGTCATATTTCAATGTTGATTGTTATAACTACATATATTAGTTTATATACTTATACATAGTACATTGATGTTTCTGTTGTAAACAAAAAGTTTAGTACTTGGTCAAATGTACTTTATTTTACAGAGTAGTGTCGGGTGTTGAAGAGTTAGAGCCAGGCCCATCTAGCAGGTATGGAACTGACACTATCTGAATAGCAAAAATATGCTTCAAAACAAGAAATGTGTTTGTGATTGTGTAAATAATTGCATGTACATGCAATTTAAGCATTTATTTTACGGAAATATTATGGTATCCAATATTATAATTTAAAAAAAAATTTAAGATACCTTTCTGATGCAATTTATATTTTCAATTGATTTCCCATATAGGTGATGTAAATTTAATGAAAATGATACAAAAAACTTTTTCTGTACAGTAAGAAAACCAAAGTGTCAAAGTGTGCATCATCCTTTCTGAATCCATTTGAGTGAGTATCAGTATATCTATGTGTTGATCCTGAGTCTAAGCTAGTTAATTTTGTGTGTAAGTTCAGATAAAAATTCTTGCATATTTGTTGGCCGTGTTGCATAACGTGGGCTTATAAAATGGTGAAGGGTTGGCGGGTATCCCTGTAATAGGGTACCTACTTTGTGTAATCAACTCCTTTCACACCTCTAACTTGACATTCCTCAAACTCTGTACAATTGCTATGGATATATTGAAGATGTCCATGTGCCTTACTGAAATTGACCAGACATTTCTCGAAAAATTTACATGTAGTTATATTTGGTCATTTCTGAATAGACAGTACCTATTTTTGTAATCAAGTTAATTACAGCATTTATTTGACATCCTTCAGACATTGTACAGCTGTTATGGAAGCACTGAAGATGTGCAATGTGTCTCTTTGGAAGTGATTGGATGACATTCTTTGAAAAATTTACATGTTCATGATGTAGCTGAACTTTGTCATTTTTAGCTCACCTGAGCTAAAAGCTCAAGTGAGCTTTTCTGATCACCCGTATTCCGGCGTCCATCTGTCCGTCCGTCTGTAAACTTTTAACATTTTTAACTTCTTCTCAAAAACCACTGGTCCAATTTCAACCAAAGTTGGCACAAAGCATCCTTAGGTAAAGGGAATTCTAAATTGTTGAAATAAAGGGCCAGGCCACCTTCCAAGGGGAGATAATCAAGAACAGGTAAAAATAGGGTAGGGTCATTAAAAAATCTTCTTCTCAAGAACCACTGGGCTAGAAAAGATGAAATTTATAGATAAGCTTTATTAGGTAGTGCAGATTCTAAATTGTTTAAAACATGGCCCCCGGGGGTCGGATGGGGCCACAATAGGGCATCAAAGTTTTACATACAAATATATAGGAAAAATCTTTAAAAATCTTCTTCTCAAGAACCACTGGGCCAGAAAAGCTGAGATTTATATGAAAGCTTCCTGATATAGTGCAGATTCTAAATTGTTAAAATCATGGCCCCTGGGGGTCAGATGGGGTCACAATAGGGGATCAAAGTTTTACATACAAATATATAGGAAAAATCTTTTAAAATCTTCTCCTCAAGAACCACTAAGCTAGAAAAGCTGATATTTACATGAAAGCTTTCTGATATAGTGCAGATTCAAGTTTGTTCAAATCATGGCCTCTGGGGGTAGGATGGGGCCACAAGGGGGGATCAAAGTTTTACATACAAATATATAGGAAAAATCTTCAAATATCTTCTTCTCGTGAACCATTGGGCCAAAGAAGTTCACATTTATATGAAAGCTTTCTGACATAGTGTAGATTCAATCATTTCAACAATATTTCAATAGTTATTAATCATTGTGCAAGTCATTCGTCATATGAAGTTAAGTTGCAATTCGGAGAGCATCCTTAAGTTTTACTGATATTTTTGTTTATTTTAGATTGAGTATTGACATATCAGAGGAATCTGATACTTTAGAAGGAGATGATGATGATGAAACATACTATCCAAGTTTCAACATATCAATTGGGTAATAAAATTGTATAAATCATATTTAGCATTGATTTCTTGTCCAAATTAATAATCAGACAATGTCATTCCATGAAATTTGACAAAAATCCTAAATGCACTTGTATCTGTAGGCCACAAGATGTCACAGGAATTGAGGACTGCCCGGGTGTAGAAATGGTATTCCCAAGGGAAGAGGAAAACGATGAGGAAGTCGAAAAGGAAGAAGCAGATATTGGCCCATCCATATGCAGGGTTTCATGTCCAGAAGACTTTGGCCATCTTATTGAAAGTAGCACAGCCCTTGTTTATTTACCACAGCTAATAGCGCTTGCCAAGAAAAGAGTTAACCCACTGTGCAAGGTCAAGGGATGTGATGGAGTCCTTGATATTGAGATCAAGCATGTTTGATCTGCAGTGTATCTGAAATGGGTAAGATTTTTATGGGGGGAAATTTGCATCATGAAGTTTACTAGTTTAGTGTGAAATTTCAATTTTTTTTTCAGATGCAAAGATTAGATATTCATTTTTTTTGTGGTTTCAGCAATGTCCAAAGTCTCATGTAGCAGAAACATGGTGCTCCCAGCCTGTGTTTAATCGAGGGCTTCATGGTGGAGATCTGCTCATTTCCTCTGCCATTTTATTTTCTGGAAATAATTTCAATAAAATTGAATTATTTGCCAAGATACTACAAATGGGCTTTCCAAGCCAGTCTTCCTTCACAAAGTTACAAAGGAGGTACTTGGTGCCAGCTGTTGATGACCTTTGGAAAGAAAAACAGGCAGAGATGGATGCAGAGTTGGCAGACAAAGATCTTATACTTCTTGGTATGTGTGTAAAATTATGTCTCTCCTCTTCTGGGGGGAGATATTGTTTTTGTACTTTCTGTTCTTCTGTCTGTCACAAAATCTTGTGAACGCTTCTCCTTCTGTATGGCTTATCAGATAGACTTAAAACTTTGTACAATATCTCATTGCCATTTGTAGATGTGTATGGTGTTGGGACAGGAAGATAAATTATTTTCCTATATGTTACAGTGGATCTAAGAGGGTAGGGGGATGTAAAGTGGTTTGTAAACACTTCTCTTCCAATATGGCTTGAAACTTTGTACAATGATTCATTATCATTTAATGGTGTGCACATTCTTCTGACCTGGGGATATAACATTTCCCTGCAATTTACAGTGGATTAATGAAAGAGGAGTGTTTTATAGCCTTTTCGACGAGTTGCAACGAAGTTGAACTCGGCTATTGGTTTGGTGATGCGGGTGGTTGGCGTGAACGATTGGTTTCCGGATGATAACTCAAAAAGTTTACAATCTAATCAAATGAAACTTTGATATATTGTTGGATACCAGCAAAGCAAGGTCCCTATTGATTTTGGAGAAAAAAGGTCAAAGGTCAAGGTCACAGTGGCCGAAAATAGATTGAAAACTTTAGACAAATATGGTTTCTGGACAGTAACTTGGAAAGTTTAAAACTGAAATTAGTTCTTCACAATTATAAATATGCCACATCATTCTTGACTTTACAATGTATCCAATGCAACTCAGCTCATGCATCCTCCACACTATACTGCACATCAAGGGGAGGGGGTTGTAATTTCAATCACTTAAAGTCTTTTAAATTGGGTAGCTAGGGAGACATTTGTTTTCAACAACAAAAATTATATTTTCAATTGTGTCAATGTGCGTTATCCCATACATTATTAAATGCATGTATCTGCCTAATAATAATCCAATCACATGCCCAATATTTTACAGGAGATGGAAGGATGGATAGCCCGGGCCATTGTGCACAATACTGCACTTACACTTTCATGGAAAATGACAGCAAGAAAATCCTATCAGTAAAAACATTGGACAAAAGAGAAGCAGAGAGAAAGAGTTCAAACCTGGAGAAGAAAGGATTTATTAGAGGGATCCAAGATGTTAGGGAAAGAGGATTACAAGTGAAAGAAGTTGTCACTGATGCTCACCTTCAGATAGGTGCCCTAATGAGTAAGTCTCATTTTTCATTTTATTACATGAACACATACTTGTACAGCAATTATATGTGGTGAAAGCCTTGAAAGTTAATAGAACTTCTGTGTGGACATTTTGCAACAATTTTATTTTCAGATATGCTAAATAAACTAAATAACTTCATTATTTTTAACAAAATGAATTCATTTTCTTGCAGAAAAGGACTACATAGAAATCAAACATAGTCATGACATATGGCACGCTGCAAAGAACCTTGGCAAAAAGCTTATTGCTGTATGTAACCTAATCAAGTTTTTAATGAACATCTTTAGCTCACCTGAGCTGAAAGCTCAGTGAGGTTTTGTAATCACCTTTTCTCTGTCGTCTTTCTGTCCACTCATCTGTCTATACACTTATCACATGTTCATCTTCTGCAAAAGTACTATGCCAATGTGATCCAAACTTGGCAAAAAGTATCCTTGAGTAAAGAGCTTTCAAGTTTATGCATTTTAGGATCCATGCATCTTTGCAAGGGCAGATGATAAAAATTTGTTAAAATAGGATGGGGTATTTAAAAAAAACTTCTCAAAATCACTAGACCAGAAAAGGCAAAACTTAGTGAGAGTTAAAATGTGTAGATTCAAAATTATTCAAATTATGATCCCAAGGGGAATATGTTGTTTGGAATCAAATTACTATTAGGTTATACCATGACCCAATTTGGCTTAGAAGAAATGCAAAACTAGTTGACTCTTGTGAGCGTTATGGACCTCATGTTGTGTTGCAAATTGTTTTTTAATTTTTATAATATATTCATCATTATAAAAAATTGTTCCTTGTCTTGTAGGCTGGACAAGAGAAATCATGCAGGGATCTTCAAAAGTGGTCCAAGGACATTGTGAACCATTTCTGGTATACTTGTAGAACAGCAAATAACTTGGATGAGTTCATGGTAAATGTTAATCAATGCATATCAATGATTATCTTTTAAGGTTAATCTTGGATTGTACATTGTCTTGCTTCGTGTATTTGATGTCTAATGAATGTTGAATATTTGAGAAAGTAGCTTATGGAATTGCTGTTTATTTTCATAAAATAGGGAATGTGGGTAGGTGTTCTCCATCATGTGGTTGGAGAACACGAGTGGATCTTGCCTTACAGTGATACTGGAATAAGCTCCTGCTCTCATGATCCCATTACAGAGGAGACAATAAGGGATAAAGAATGGTTAAAAAAGGGCAGTCCACCACACGAGGCGCTCAGAAGAATTGTACTCGACAAGAGATTTCTGCACAACATCCCTTACTATCTCAATTTCAGGTATGGAAGAGAAACTTGTAATCATTGTAACACCTAAACTGTGAAAATACTAAATAAAATATATTTACTCGAATTGTAATATCAAGTACAGTACATGTGTTTGTATTCTTCTTCTTCAGAAGTACGGCAGAGATTGAGAGTTTTCATAATCACATGTTGATGTACTGTTCCAAGAGATATGCATTTACTCCTCCAGTTTACAGAGCAAGGAATATTTTAGCAGCTTTAGATTACAATGAACATGTAGACAGGGAACCAGTTATAAACAAAGATGGTACAATCAGGTATACACTTGTATATATATGTTAGGTTTACTAGAGGTTTCCATCTGCAAGACAATGTCATACATTTGAGATCATTTCCTTTCAGTCTGTCTTATGTTTAATTTCAGACTGCAAAGGACATACAATAAGAAGTCTGGGCGATGGACAGTATATCCAGTGAAGGAGAGAAAGAGGTACAGTCATGTACCTGCTCTTATAAGAAAAGTCCTGGAAAAAAGAGTTGGAGACAGAGAGGGGTTCCACGGGAGAGTTGTGTTAGAGGAAGGTGACCCTAGAAGGATCTGCAAGACAATTGCCCCAACAATGCCACCATCATCCACTCAGTTAAAAGAGGATAAGAAATCCAGATTTGAAAACTGACTCCTATTCAGAGTGCCATGAACATATTTCAGAACTATATGACAGTGTCTATACAATATTAAAATTGCTGTAGGTAGACTGTAGTAATATTTTTCTGCTACCAAAGTTCATTGACATTACTTTATAGACTGGGCATATTTCTTGTAATTCATTACATAGATTTCATTATTCTTGACTCATAACATGACAAGAATTGAAAAATTGTGGGAGCAAAAATACTTATTAGCATATGTGTTAAAAACATATATTGTACAGTGAGACAGCAAGTATTGTTAACTTTACATAAACAATTGATCTTCCTTTTCTATGAAAGGCAATACATGTTTAGAGGAAACTGCTTATAAAATTCCCCTTTATGCCGTTTATTGAATTAGTCATGTATCGCTACATGGTTACACTATTATGATTTTTCTTAGTTAACTGCACATTGTCTGCATTTTCATGAACCAGATTTGAATTTTTGTTCAAGTTGCACATACATATTGTCGTCCTGATTGTAAGACATGGAAATTACCTCGGGAAACTCAATCAAACTGAAGTGACATTCAATAAATGTAGACACATGCACACAATTGCATTTGTGCACCAAGATTCTTTATATATTTTTGTTCCACAGCTAAGGTGTGGGGGGATAATGATTTTGCCCTTTTACGTGCCAAAAACTTTGCCTGCCTATAACTTTTGAATGGCACTTTCATATTTCAAACCTTATGATAAGAGCCTTTTTTTTAATCTCATAACTTTGGATATTGTCCTACTATATGAAAACCTAACATAGGAAATATTTCTCCCAAGTGATACATGATAGGACTCTCACATTTCATATTTGCAATCCTTATGACAAAACCCCTTTTTTTGGTAACAAAGTTGTGACCTTGGGAGTTTATCTACTTTTAAGGAATTTGGTATATACATGTAGATTCTTTTTTTGCAAGACATTTCACTTATTAACATGATTTTTGACCTTGAAATTCAACAAAAACTTTATCATTTTGATTTGGTACCAAAGTTTTTGACCTGTTTTACTTTCCTTGTTCTTTATTGCCACTAGTGTTTCACAAACATATTTTGTTTTTACATTTATTCAAGAGTGCAGTAATGTTAGGAGTCACATGACAATTTTTAATAGTTTCCCATTTACATGAAAATAAAAAAAGAAAGTCATTGAATATGAAATTCTCTTTTAATTATTTTCTCAACATAGAAAACAAAAATTCTGAAGTCTCGATGGAATATATCCAGTATACTGCCTATACTGGTCTGAGTATTTATCTTGTATTGCCCACACACAACTTTCGAATGATCCGCCTCAATCCAACACCAAGGCACCCATGATCTCGGAGGATAAAACTTCTAATATGCAGCATACCCTTGTTGTAATCAGCATACATGTGAAGCACCAACTCATGAAGGACTAGAAGTAGAAATCCTACAATCAAAATAGTATCTGATAGTACCTTGGTAGTTGTCGAACAATCCGATTGTTATATCAAATTTAAGTTAACCAGTACATTTCTAAACATTTTCAGCATGTTAAACTTACAGGGTACTGAGACTGGCACCCATTTGGCTCTCTATCTGTTTAGGCAGATCTAAACAGCTGGCCTCCAACTGTGTTTGATCATAGGGATGAGGATTAAATCCTCCTTGTCAGAACTGCTGCATAATCAATGTTTTGGAAGAAATGTTAGCTGTATTAGCAATTCTTTCTTTTCCTCATCTGTCATTTCTTCTATGTACATGTGCCTGCAACACATAATTATTAATAATTTATGTTTTAATTACATGTATATGAAAGCATTTTGCATAAATCAATTTCATTGAAAAAAATTCTGTCTTTTATATGTACTTGGTACTTTTGTTTCTCATAATGAGCAAGAACTGCCACATCTCCACTGTGTGGGCTTATGGTGCCTTTTGCCACTCCACCCCCTTACTGGGCTTGAGCCCCCCCCCCCCCCCCCCTTACTGGGTTTGAGGTTGAGTTGCTCCCCCATCTCATTTTTTTCTAGGACATAATCTTCGTCTTCGTAGACTTTGACTAGAAATTATCTACATTTGTTTAGAACGTGGACTTCTTTTGAATACCAATGAAACTTCTGCAATATTCTTATATATATTTATATAAATATATACGCCTTACTGGAATTTATTAAACACGGGTAATGTAATAAGTATAGCAACAGCTTTGGAAGAAGAAATAAATACATGTGAAAGAGACAAATTACAATGCTTGCACGTCTATAAAGATCTAGTACCACGAGTATATTACAATGTATATTATTATATATAGGCCTATGTGTGAATAGTACATGCATGGTTTACATTGTTTTTGGAAGGGGGTAGTATTTTATGAGAATGTGTCTCATCATTTTGTCAATGCCGACATGTATTATTTGTTTCTTAAAGCGTAAATTGACCCAACAGTATTCGTTACAAAATATATCTAGATATATTCAGCAATGATTTTATGTTCCCCTTCGGTGCCCCATATCTTTCGCGAAGCTAAGTACACATTGCTGTGTTTGTAGTTTAAAACATCGTACAAGTCGAGATCTAAGATGGCAATCGTCTTATTTTTATAAGATGGTTATCTATTAAAGCTGCCAGTGTTAAAAATGTCCTACGTAAAAATAAATATTCAAAAGACCCTCTTTTCAAAGTCGATAAAGTAAACAAATAGCACATACCTTTTCTTCCATCTGATTTCCCGCGGACATGCGCGTTGAGGTTGATTACGCACTTCCTGCATCCATATTCATGAAAAGGCAGTAACTCAATAATTGCAGAAAACGCCTAATTACTTTGTTATTACAATGATTAATTATTCGTAAATTTGTGGAAAGTGTTATTTTATACTAAGCAACACGTTTCTTCGTTCATCTTATCTTTTTTTTTCAGAAAAAAATACGCCTTTTCTATCGCGTGTATACCTTTAATATGTTTTACCAGCCATAAAATAAATACATATTTTACAAAAAAGGGGCACGATTCCATAAAAAAATCAACGAATAGGACAAATACTCATATTCGATCTGTACCTCATTAATATAAACCTGCATACAAAACATCAGTTCAATATCTTAAGGGGTTTAGAAAAAATCTGGAAAACTGAGTGTCGTTGAAAGACGGACGGAAGGATAGACAGGGGTAAAACTGTATGAGCCGACCACTTTGTGGCTGGGGCATAAAAATGAAATAACTGTACGTACCTTCAAATCGCTTTTTAATGAATTCAAGAAAGCCTCCGGTAATAATGGATATCGGCAAACCACCAAACATAAAATAGGATAGTACGTCCGTAAATTCGCTAACTGGGAAAAAGAACATCCAATTGGTCAATGGAAAGATACTTTTTTAATATTTGAATTCAATAGACTTAACTGTTGGCGACTATTTAAGCACCTTTATAAGATTTCGATGTTGAAGACGGGAAGTTACACGTGGCATTTCAAGGTGTATACAAAATACATTTATCATTGTCCACCTGTACGTATAAATCATGAAATATTTCAATTATTTAAAAGAAATAGTATACAATTCAACGTAATTTGTATTCTATTTTAGTTAATCTTCTACTGTCTTCATTACGCATATTTTACTTTTCATTTGAAATGGATTTTTTTTGTATCTCAGAGATTCTTAGAGCGTATCGGGTGCGTAATACCTTAAAGCCTATCTCAAGTTAGATAATTTGCCATGCATATAACATTCCCCGACAAAAAATCACTGTGTGTGACAGCTCTGGACAGAAATGCTTCACCGTATACTTTCTGGTATGACTTAACAATGAAACAACTTACTCAGACTTACAACCCTACAGCTTTATATCTTGTGTGTGGAGGGAGGGGGGTGCAATTTCTAAATGCAATATATCCAATTTCTGATATGAAAAAGTAAATATAACGAACAATTAACCAATCTAATAACTCCTATAAGGAATACAAAAATAAGAGTTAACACGGACCCCAGGACATACCAAAGGTAGGACCAGGGGAAATAAACATTCCCTGACACACGGTCACACCCGCTGTGAGCCTTATATCTTGATCAGATAAACGGAGCAAACCGTAGTCAAAATCTGTGTCTAAAGAACGGCCTAACAATCGGTATGAAACACGTCAGACAGCATTGGACCCGATGACAGGTTGTATTGGCAAACTAGATCGTTATAACGACCATAGAATTTGCGAAATGCTGACTTTAAACGAGACTGTTGCAACCCCTCCGATCTGTAACATCAATTTGTTTGTCAGTAGCCTGCCTTGATTTAAAAACTGATCATACGCAGAACAAGCTCTTCCGTATCGAATCAGTTGAGAGTTAGAAACACCATATGCAGGTGATAACGAGAAGTTCAATGTTCAATAAAATATCTAAGTACGAAGCAGATGTAGAAGACTCCATGGTGTCTTTTATTTTGTGTTCTCTGGGATATATCGAGTCGACATATGAAAGAAATCAGTATTGTTCATGGATAAAACGTCGCCGATTGATCTAAATGTCGAGTTGAAGGCTACATATACATATGTAGATATTTTTTCTTCTCATTTAGAAGCTTTTGAACAAATGCTGCTCCATAAGAATATAAAAACACGTCGGCTAATTAGGGAGCACAATTCGTGCCCATGGGAATTCCAACAGACTGTTGGAAGACCTGGTCACCAAAGACTACGAATATATTATCAATGAGGAATTCAAGCTTCTTTTTAATATCAACTTCAGAGTACTTGTGCGTAGAATCCGAGTGGTGTTTATGTAATATGAACTGTGCTAATTTTGATACTATACTGTCATCTTGAAATTGACTGTAATTTACATAAACAACGACTTGGCCAATTGCAAGATGGGGATAATTTGCCGATATCTTCTTAGAAATAAAAAGAAAGAAACATGTATTTCTGGAACTCTTGCTGAGGGAAAGTTTGATTTCACCATGATGCTGCTTTAATCGGCCATTGCAAAGAACGTCCTCAAATGTGACGATGTTCTGCATAGTTGGTAAAGTATCTAACGATGCTGTGAATTTTTGTGACATTCCCCTACATATTTCAAGTAAATCTGAAAACAATTCATCTCTCTCAATATTTCATTATTTTTATATTTTATTCCACTTGCGTCAATATTATAGAAAATGTATCCTGATAATGGGAAGCTAAACTCAGAAATGTACAACATTTTAATGTGTACAAAACGTTAGACATTCGCGATCAACGATCTTTCATCTGCAAGCAGTAGATCAAAAATTATTTTCAATTTCATGAAAAATGTTAGTTTGATGCAATACAATTATTACAATTACAATTATTTGTAGACACTAATATGATTAATCATGATATACTTTGTTGCCAATCTAATTAAATTTAGACTTGTAGATCCGCTCCTCTATGATACGCTTCTATACAAGTATTGAAGGGTATTGCAGAGGAGCGGATCTACAAGTCTATATTTCATCAGATTGCCTCTGTTGCGTGACCCTTATCTAGACTGATATAATATTATTTACAATTTGAAACAAATATAACATAAATATCATATTTCTATGAACTACACTTTACCCTTGTCTGTAGTTTTCAGTACCACTGAAAACCGTCTGTTTGCCAAACCAATGTAGGACACCCATCGCAGACACAGAAAGAATATCCAAATAGAATAAAGACCGAACCCGACGGTTAACACGGACTGTCGAAACGAAGGCTCTGAAAAGTACAAGAGAGGCATTACTTTTGTGAAAGAAATATGATTTGTTTATGCATGTATGCTCTTTAAAATATCAACGCGATGTTATAATCAGAATCCGAACAGAACCTGTTTCATTTGTTTTAAAGTTATTCTTTCTAGCATCATCGTCATTGTCTTCCCTTTCTGTCTGGTTAGCTTCAGTTCTTTCAGGAAGTATTTGAGGTTGTTTCCAGTGAAGGAAAGTGTTAGTCAAAGTAACAACAACTTGGACTACAGCAATCCCCCAAAATGTGTACTTCATTTCCACACCCTTTTCATATAAAATCTGCAGGAAAAGAAATGACTGACTGGTACTAGCATGGGAATATCATAATTGATATTGATCGTGGTTGTAGACATTAATTGTATTGTGTACCTTGAAAACTTCCAAATTTTATCATCATGCATTCTTTAATTCAAATTTGAGGAATATAGCACATGTATATTTCTTTTTTAAAGTACAGTGTAAAACGCCGGTTTCGAGATGCATTGTACGTCCGAGTTATTTCCTTTTAAAAAAAACTCTTGTTCATAGTAAGGCGCAAAACAATTTGTTTACATGCGGGGACGCACAAACATTCATCACTGCACAAGTGAATGTGCTCAGTAAGTTTCTCATACGCAGTTTCATCAACTGAATACGTCAGTTTCGTGATACGAACTCTTCTGTATAGGAGGTGTATTTAGTGGAATTTTGAATGACTAAGTGGGACAGCGTGGACCTACAGTCAGAGAGGAAGACGATGAAATGTATTAAAAGCGGTTTCTCTTTTAATATGTAAATGTGGGTAATACAAAATACTATCGACAGAAATATTTTACTAAAATGAAAACATAAAATCAATGTTATATTTGCCAGTAATATCTCAGAGATGGTACTTATGACCAACGAAATAACGCGATATGATAAGAATTCTATGTATTTAATTAATCCCTAAATACTTATAACTTACTTAGTTTGTGTATCAGTCGAATTCGGGTGATCAAACAGTGTATGAGAAACTTACGGAGTATATTCACTTACGTAGTAATGACTATTAGTCCCACTCCCGTGTGTAAACAAATTGTTTCGCGCCTCACGATATACGAGAGTTCTCCAAAGGGGAATAACTCGGATGTATCTCGAAACCGGCGTATTCGACTGATACACACACAAAGTAAATGAGGGAGTAATTAAATACATGAAATTCTTATTGTGTACGGTTTGTCCGTTGCCCTTACGTATTATATCCAGGATATTACTTGCAAATATGACATTGCTTTTATGTTTCCACTTTAGTAAAATATTTCTTTTGATAATATTTTGTATTTCCCTCGTTTAGATATTTAAAGAGAAGCCGCTTTGAATACATTACATCGTCTTCTGCACTGACTGTAGGTCCACACTGTCCCACTAAGGCATTCAAAGTTCCACTAAATGTACCTCCTACACAGAAGAGCTTTTATCTCGAAACTTGCGTATTGAACAAATACCTGGTGAAGGTAGATGGCGAGTGAAATAAAGAGATGGGGAAGTCCTACAGGAGAAGACGACAGTATTTGTAGGAGATAGGGGTAACGAGCACAATTAAAGGCCTAATGTACTGAGATACGAAATGGATAAGTAATTCTAAAAGTCAAATATACATGTAACTACTTAGCTCTTCAAATCACGGTATGAAAACATGTCCACGAGGAATAAGATGTACAATCCATGTCAACAATTGCAAACAACCATTTCATCCAAGAAGACAGACAATAAGGATATGAATATTATCATAAAAGCAAAGCCTATACGACTCCATTGCATCCCAGAAAAATGGAGGTTACTTAGGGAGAAGAGGAAAGAAAACTTTTGTTGTCCATTTTGATATCTAACCTTAACTATCAACATGGCAATGGAAGACGAGTCCACGGCTCCGTTTAAAAGTGTAACGTAGAAAGCCTGTCCCTTCTTGATATGGAAAACCACCTGTGAAATAAGGTAAATAAGTAGGCTCATATACTGTACTTCTATGAATTCATGTGGGAAATATCATTGTTTTTGTAGAATGGATATACTACCAAATCACCATAAACGAGAGATACTGAAATATTAAAAAGGACAACTCTTTCACCAGAAAATAATATCCCAATAACTTTCTTATTTGTCTCAAACCAAGATGTTGTATTGATAGAAATACGCAACTATGCAGTATAGGAATATAAATCCGCATTTGTGTTGGGATGTTATTTTGTAATGTTTGTATAGTGTGGAAAATATTCAGTGAAATATTCTATTACAGTAGTTACTTTAGACTGGTGATATTTGATACACACATCGTTTGAATGGATAAGTTGATGTACATATCGTTTGGATGGATAAGTTGATACACATATCGTTTGGATGGATAAGTTGATATACATATCGTTTGGATGGATAAGTTGATACACATATCGTTTGGATGGATAAGATGATATACATATCGTTTGGATGGATATGTTTGAATCCTTTTATATACAGTAGCTTAGAATAGTTATATTCTAGACAAAAATGAAACTACCATGTATTTCAGATGGTAGACTACTTTACGGGATATAATAATAACTCTCGTGGGGTGAAACAACTCATCGGAAAACATTTCACTTTTTTCGAATAGTTACATTTCCACTAAACCTAGAAGAGTTACTAATTTAACAACGATAATTCCCATACAGTTTATAAATGCTTTTGAGATTTGAAACAGAAATATACAAATCTGTCTTGCAAACAAAGAAATAACAAGAAATGCTCAGGGGGGGGGGGGGGGGGGGGGGGGGGGGGGGCATACCTAAAATGGTGACATATATATTTTAATAAAAAGACAAAAACTGAAGTTCGTAGTTTGCCGTTCAAAGCGTATATTGTCATTAAGATGCTTTCATCGGTGAAATTGCCATGTTCCCAATCGTACATGCGCATGCGTTTATACCTATTTAAAGACATACATGGTATATTAATAAATTGAGAAGAGGAAGTTTACACGGAAAGGTTCGGACTCTAAATCGGGTACTCGTAACAAAAGACAGGGCAAACGAGAGTTGACGAGGAAGACACATTTCACCCTATGTTCTACCTTTTGAACAAATATACACTGAACAATACGAGACATTCACGTAGAAAAAACTCGCATTCATTATGTTAAATTGAGGCAATCACATACCTCGAAATTGAATGCATGTGATATATCAGTAGTGACATACAGTGCTCCATCTACAGAATCACTTCCTTGTTTAGAATATACACAGGCATTTGTAAAATAACATTTCGAAGTTGACCAAAAGAAATCCTTTCAATTAGAAGATACATTGTTACAAATAGTTTCAATGGAGACGATTAGCCTTTTGCTTAGCTATGTTTCGCAACAGGCGGCCATTTTTAAAACATACGTAAATGAACGCGATGATTGCATCACGGAGACGTTTACAAATGGTCGCCTGGGCAGGATTTAAAATTTACACCTGGGAGCAGCGCAGCCTACCATTTTGTACACATCCTCTATATCGATTGCATGTTTTAATGAGAGAGAGGGAGAGAGAGAGAGAGAGAGAGAGGGGGGGGGTGTTCGTCGCGGTAGTTCAGAGGTAGAGCGTTTGCCTAGTAACCGGAAGGCCATGAGTTCAAGTGAGCTCGCGTGAAACCGAGGACGTATAGAGGTAGTGATTCCTCCTTCGCCAAGCACTCGGCATTTACAAGTGGCAACCACCACCGTGGACCATCGTGACCATGGAAGGAAAACTCACATTGTATGTACAAATGTATCATGCGCTACGAAAATAAAATAGATTATTTCTTTAAATCAGAATATAATATGTGACGGAAAAATTTAAAATTGTGCATTCACTAGATGATAATAAACAATATGGGAATCTTTGATATCTTTTCACCTTGATAACGCTACATCTTCCATCTTTTCACCCTGCGTTATTTTCATTTTCAAGCATTTCGTCAAAGTAAAGACTCTTAAAAGCCCCGATTTAGTAAGAAATTGAATGTCTTTTTCAATTTTTGTGATACATTAGCATGGTTCTTTCTCATATTATTTCAAACCTTGAATTCAGCTCTTGAAGCAAACATCCATGCGAATTGTCTTAGGCACTCGGTATTAAACACGAGTATTTGAGAAAAGTAACAACTTTCATTCAAGGTATGGGACATATTCTGTTTCTTTTACATGTAATACATGTAAAACGTCTGTGCCTTCCGTGCGGTATGTGTTTTAGACAAAGAAAAATAAATGGGCCGATCGCTCCAACTGTCTGGAACCCGTACGTTACTGAATCCTTTCACGATGGTCCACGGTGATCACGGGTTTTTCGGATATGGCTTTAAAACGGAGGTCCCGTGTCACGGCAGGCTTTGGCACGCTAAAGAAACCGCAACTGCTACCTTTCTGAGACGCTAAGCCTTTCTAGCAAGGGTTTAAGCCTTACTTCAAGGGTTGTGTGTCCGGACAAATCCAGTAGCTTAGCGTTAGTTTAGTGAAATGGAAAATGGACTCATTATATATTCAGCTTAATGCAGCTCGAGGTCATCGAAAGATCTTTCTAGATATTTTCATTTGGTTTGTTACTGACCGTTTATTGGAATATATCAGGTTCACTAAGCAAATAGACTTTGTCTCGCTTAGCCATGCGGTAAGTTAAGGGGAAAGGTATCGCATAGATTAGATTATGCTGAATTTCTACAGTTACTGCTTAGGGGTTGTAAAAAGAAATATTTACGTGCATGTCTGTGACGATTAAAGCCTGACCACTTAGTCCTACCAGTGTGAGACCCGGGAAGAACATCCATGGAATATCTAAGGGAAAAATTTAAAACTTGTAAAATAGAAATGAAAGAAATCGATACACTTCACCAGTAATCATAAACATGTTGATTTTATGAGAGAGAGAGAGAGAGAGAGAGAGAGAGAGAGAGAGACGTTCAATTACCACTGTTCGTGTAACTCAACAAAACTAGGCCGCATGGATAAATGCATCTACAATGAAGTTAGGATAATATTTTAGGAGCAAAAATCACTTCATTGTTAAATGTAGTGTAGTCTGGATTGTTTTATTTTTTGGTTTTTTGTTTTTGTTTCAATGCTGCAATAATAAAATGATTACCGTCTTAATTTTTCACACAGCAAGAAACAAAATATACCATTAGATAACTTTAAATTGCCTAAATTTTCTCTGGAAAAGTTTGCGTGCAAATAAGACCATTTGTGTCATCTATTATTGAATTATAGAAATGTTTTCAATAGTTGCTATGAATAAGATTAAAGTGTCACCTTGATTACATTACAATTTCCGTTACTTCGTTTTCTCTCTTTTTCTTAAGATTGGAAACCTTATAGAATTGTTAAATCTTACGTAAATTAGATCACCAGCAAATTATATCCCTTGTGTTTCAATCAATGAAATAAACTAGAACTTTCACACCATGCATTTTCTACTAATCACAAAGAAGAGGAAGTGCATTCAATTTGTCCAAAGACTGTACAAAACTTCAATTATACACGTCGTTTTCCTTGGAAGACGATAATGACCCCCCAAAAATTCATTAGGAATTAACGATGTTTTGTTTTATCATACTTTCACGTAAAATACTCGAATCTGATTGGTCGAGAAGCATTTGAAACAAAATAGATCTTTAATATTTCCCTCTGAGAATAGAAATCACACGTTTCAGGCTGTTTGTATCTATCAACGGGTAACGTTACTTTACAACGGATGATATTATGCATCAATTTATGCGCCTACGGCTCGTCATAGATTGTTAAACGACGTCGTTCGAGCGTTTGTAATAAACATGAATACCCGCACTGATATACAAAACATCACATGATAGTGATTGATCAAATGTCAACAGACGCAAGTTGTTTTTTTCCCTGTTTTGTTGTTTACGTAAAATACAGTATAATAAAACTAATATTGCATATAGTTAAGGGTAGCATTGGAAATTTTCACACCTAGATAAACCATTATCAACCTCGGCTACACCTCGGTAGACAATGGCTTTCTCGGGATGAAGATTTTCAATGTTACCCTCAAGTTCAACTACACTGTACATGCAATATTTGCATATTAGTAATACTAAAAAAGTGTGGTGCTGCGTTTGTAAATGTATTGTATTCCTTTGATTCATTTTAAGGACTTCAAAGCCTAAATGTGGTCAAAATCTGTGCTTAAATAAGGGAACTGTTTAAGTCTACTTTGAAGGTTGATTTCAAGATTGTAGTATCTATGATAAATTATTATTAATAACAGTGTTTTTTCGAGGTCTTGATTTCAAGGGCCAAGGTCTTTCCAATTGGGAAAAATAGCGACATTTGCTTGAAATTGGGGAAAATGTTTCATGCAAAGAAATAGGGAAAACCCCAATTCAGAGTACTTTAAGGTATAATTGGGCTCCTTCTGACTTTCAAATAAACAGAGACCAAAATATTAGGTTTGCTTAACAATTTTGAAGCAAAAATTGTAATTTGTTTGGCCTGAGAAGAGGATTTATGAACGATTTGGCTACCCTGCTTGATTTGTTTTAATTGTTTGGAAATTTCAAAACAAAAATTGAGAAAAATACCTGCTTTTTAGCATTGGGAATGGGGCCTTATTTCGGCCCCCTGCAGACCCTACATAACTCCCTGTATAGATACGAAATCAAAATTTGAAAAATACATATATATGTACGCCAAAAATACCTTAGGCTAAAGAAAGGTGATATATATGCAAATGTACCAAGAATTTGACTTTCTTTCTTCCCTGTATGTCTTTTTTATCCTGAGCTGTAACCGTTGAACCTATGCATTTCTTAGCTCCCAGGATTGTAGCAGTTAGCATATCAACTCCTGTCGTGACACGTAACTTCCGCTTTGACGGTCATATCCGAAATACCCGTGATTTTCACTTCCAAAGCCGAGTGTTTAGCGAAGGACCAATCACTATTCCACATTTAAATTCCAAGAATATACCAAAAAATCTCACAATAATGAATGGTTGATTTCAAATTAATGATCATCCATTTCTTTTCCACAATTCCAAATTACAGTATTGGTTTCTTGATAAAGCATTAACATGCCCTGGTTTAAAATGAGACGCAAGTGTTAAAATCGTACGCGTTCCACTCTCAGATTTATCCTATATATTTGGTCTTAGTCAGTAGTTACCTATAACAAAAATACTACTCCAACATTCCTTAAAATTAAATTTGGAAAATAAATTCTAGAACAAAATTCTCTAAGCCCTATCTTGTTTATTGACCCAAGTCTTATTCGTGAAATCCAAGTCCAGTTCTGATGAATTCCTACATATATCCTTAGAAATTTCAGAAAATGTAGATAAATGTTATAATTATTAATCATTAGAAGCTATCACATTAAGTTCATGTGGTTTCTCAAATCTTTTTAACGTACCGATCTCTATTGAGTGCAGATTTACGGATTCGCAGTCAACAGTTACAGAAAATGACTAAATATGAAATTGCTGATAAATCACCAACATTTTCAGAATCACATACATCCCTATCTAAGGGCATTTTGTATGGGTTTTTTTTGTATCACATTCGATATTCGATAAGTCTCTGTTACATTAACTTGCAATATACCTGATTACCAGTATACAAATTTTATAGAACTAACAAAGAGACGCCAAAAATTCATCAAACCCGGCTACACTTACTATATATCATAGCGTGATCATTCCTGTATCATACATGCACATGTATGTATTGGGGATTGTGTATTGGTTGATATCGGAGTACCTCCCCATTTTTAGCTCACCTGAGCTTTTCTGATAAGAATTTGCCCACTGTCTGTCGTCGTCGGTGTAGGCGTCTTTTCACATTTTCATCTTCTGCTCCAGAACCACTGGATCAATTTCAACCAAACTTGGCACAGAACATTCTTGCGTGAGGGGCTTTCAAGTTTGTTCAAATGAAGGGCCATGACCCATTAAAAGGGGAGATAATCACAAAATCGCAAAATTAGGGTAGGGTAAGACGTTTACATTTACATGAAAGCTTTCTGACATAGTGCAGATTCAAGTTTGTAAAAATCATGGCCTCCAGGGGTAAGTAGGGCCCACAATAGGGACTAAGGTTTTACATGCAAATATATATGAAAAGTCTTCAGATATGGGTCAAGGTGGCTCATGTGAGTGATGTGGCCCACGGGCCTCCAGTATAAATGTAATGGAGCCTAGGCCCCGAAGGGCCGTGGTCAAATGCTTTTAAGGAATTGATAGGTACGAAGATATTGACCTACTTAAAATCCACAGTTTGAATTTAACAAAAAATTACTTATATTGGATATAGAGATTTACCTATGAATTATAAATATATGATTAAACATATCATGGAAAGATAATGAATAGTGATCGATCTCATAATTCCTATAAAGAATACAAAATTAAGAGTAGGGCAAACACGGAACCATGGATATACCAGGAGTGGGATGAGATGCGCAGGAGGAGTAAGCATCCTTTATTGACGGTCACACCCGCCGTGAACCGTATACATGTATCTCGATTGGGTAAACGGAGTAATCCGTAGTCAAATCGGTGTATAAATCATAAAAATGATACCAGTATAGAGTTTTGTCATGTAAAACATCTAGTGGTTAATTTTTCCAACGATTGTCAGCAACCCCATTGACCCCCATGTGAGAGGTCTTAGGTTCGAATTCCTTCTGTGACTTTGGGTTTTAATTTGAAATTTGTTAAGATATTTTGTTAGTAAAAGCTTAATGGTGACAGAGGGGCATTAAGGGGTAATTTGTACATTAAAACAATGATGAAATTGAAATCAACAGAAGATTACTAAGTAATTGTCTGAAACTTTCCAAGCTGTATCAATAATGGAGCGCTTTAACAATTGAATGACGTCACATGTAGATTGTGATAAAGATTTATTGACATCGAGTGGGAATATACGCTAACCAGAAAAGTATAAGAATAGCATGCTCCAGGTGTAAAAACATAGATTTATGAGATTGTTCACAGTTCGTTATCTTCACCTTTCATTGAGTCGGGAATAAATGTATCTAGAATTCAGATCCCATTACAATTCTTTATATATGCTTGGGTTACTTTGCAACCAAATCATTGGACGTCCGGTCGTCTTATGAAATCTACTACTTAACTTTTTGATATTTTACACAGCCTACTTCTCTAATGTGATATATACGTCATCAGCTTGTTAGAAACTACACTTACATGAAAATTACCCTAGCTCTGGTTGTTCCTAGTTTCTTGTGTAGGAGTCCAATTATAATTCCCAGAAAAACGAAACTGGTAAGAGAAACACTGAAAAACATATTTAGGCGTTTCTCTTGTTCTGTACATGTCTGTGATATTTCCATGGTACCATTTCTAGGACACAGATTCCGGTATAGTCCTATCGATTTGTAAACAAACACCAAGGAACTCCAGCCAAATTGTATAGCGCTGAACAATGTACATTCTAGGATCGACAGGACGACTACAGAGAAAAAAGAATGAATACTGATAAAATGTTTTACCAATTGTTGTAATAGTACTGTGTATATAACTAAACTCTCTCTCTCTCTCTCTCTCTCTCTCTCTCTCTCTCTCATTTAATGTTACAACTAGCTTATATTCACTATATATTTCATCTTACGGTTCTGAATTATAGCGAAATTAGCGAAAATCAAATTGCATCGAAGATGAGTATACATACAACAGCTTTACTCGAGTGTAATACATGTATAAACGCACATATTCATTGTCTATAACAAATATTTTATCGGTGATTTTATTTTTCACGCCACGTGGTACACCTATAGTTACGCTGGTAAAATGTTACCTCATCAACCTAGATATCTACTCTTTATACATGTAATTGAAATAAGATATGCAAGGAAAGTTCAGGAAGAAAGTTCTGGGTTCAATAAATTTGAATTAATTTAGTAATAGCTAATAGTAATAGATATATCCAATGAAAGTATAATATCCATTGAAAGTCAATATATGAACCATAATAAAGGACAGATAACTTTTCTACCTGTACTGAGATATGCGGGAAAACAAAGGGAAACTTCGCTCTATACCCATATACATGTATCAGTAACAGACACCCCCCACCCCCATGAAATAAATAAAAAAAAAAAACAACTAATGTAAGTTGATACAAGAGCATTTATATGTAATACTTGCTGTTGTGGACATGTTTATTCCGGAACTATCGGTAGGAATCATTCTCTCAACATAGTCAAAGCTGTCATGTAATCTGAGCAAGCATTTGTCTCGCTCGCGGATTTCTGGAATGTTTCTTGTTCGCAAATATCAGTAATGATTCTCCCCGCGAGAACGGCAGGTTTACAGACGTACCTTCAATATTCCTTATAGATGATTAGATGTGTTATATTATTCATAGACTGCAATAAATAATATTACAGTAAAATGGTATCTTATCCAAGTCCGAACATGTTAATCGTCTTGCTGTTTCTTGACCGGAAGTTGCGTGTAGAGTACAAATGTCAATATTCCAAAAACGAAGAAGGAAAAAAAAAAGAGTTCATAATTTCATCCCTTTCTTTTTAGGTCCGCGTTGATCAGTTTTGCTACCACGGTTGTTTGTGTTGAAAGCATATTACATTCTAACATACAAGTAGTTTTCTATTGTAGACAATACATTGATATTGCATGTGAACATACAAAATGTAGAATATTAACTTCTGAATTCGTTGGAGAGACATTGCATTGACCATTACCGTTAACGGAACTAATGCTGATTGTATTTCTCGTCGCCTCGGCTACACCAGTACCTTCAAATAAAAAAAAAGAAATCAAATTAAAATCAACTGACAAAAACAGTTCCAGTGCTTTCTGCAAGTATTCTGAAACTATGTTATTATTACACTGCACAGGGAATTAAAGACTTATCAAATGACCAATGTATGTTTTATTTTAATTTCAATAAATTGTTGTGAATAATATTCTCGCCATTCTTCTTATATTCACACTTCACAAAAAATAATAATAATAATATGAAGTATTCCTAGACCAACTTTTGCCACTTTGAATTATTATACCCCACGCAACAAAGTTGCGGAGGGTACACTAATGTTTTTGTCCCGTCTGCCAGTCCGTCAGTCCCTTTCTTGTCAGCGCAACTCCTCTGAGACCGCTCAACAGAATTTCGTGAAACTTTGTAGTTCATAAAATCACACTGTGTAATATTCATATTCTCAGGAAATTCTGATTCAATAATTCTTCTGAGAGATATGCCCATTTTGAACTTAAAATATGGAGCCCATCTGTCCTGTTCTTGTCAGCGCAAATTTCGAGCCCATCTGCCCTGTTCTTGTCAGTGCAACTCCTCTAAGACCACTCAACTTGCAGTTAATAAGAACACACTTCAGATGCGCATATTGCCAAGAAATTCTGATTCAATAATTTTTCTTGGAGCTATGCCCCTTTTGAACTTAGAATTTCAGCCCGTCTGTCCTTTTCTTGTCAGCGCAACTCCTCTGAGACCGCTCCACAGAATTTCGTGAAACTTTGTAGACTAGCTAATAAGGACACATTGTGTAGATGTGTACATTCCCAGAAAATTCTGATTCAATAATTTTTTCTGGGAGTTATGCCCGTTTTGAACTTAGAATTTCAAGCCTGTTCTAGCAGTAATGCGTACGTGTAGCATTACCATTCATTATGTGAGGCATTGTCAAACAATGTTGGAGCGTGGGGTATGTGAGCTTGCTCACTTTTGCTTTCTCTCATTATCAATAAAAAAATCAACAATGATTATATCTCGAATAGATTGACGTTATACTATAATATAAACTTTGATTAGTTTCAGTAAACCCCACTTAATTATATTTTGTTGTAATAGCAATATTGGCAGGGTGGTTTCAATAATAATAATGTCCTTTATTTAAACAGGATAGCACAATTAGTTTAGAACTAGTTTACAGTGTGGTCCTGAAAACATATATACAGACAGCAGTATTATACAGATACAATAACTGAAAATAATCAAGAACAAATCTATATGGTTTTAATTTCCCGAATGAAAAAAAATTCAAAGATAAGCGGATTTAAAAGTTTCCAATGATGGGTAATATTTTAAAAATTCTGGCATATTATTTCGTAACTGCGAACCGTAAATTGTAAAAGATCTTCTAAAATATTGTGTCTTTGCTCTCTGGATATACATGTATAATGAATTACTTTGACTTAAACTGGTAGATCTACTGCTAATTTCATGAACATAATGAAAAACATCTAGATAATCGGGGATTAGACCATGTAAAACGTTAAAGACAAGAATGATAGTTCTATATACAAAGTAGTCTGACAGAGGCATCCATTTAAGTTGTTGCATCATTTCTGTTGTACGTGTATAAAAATTTCTATTTAAAATCACTCTAGCAACTCGCTTTTGAAGTTTGCATAATTTGTCAAGACCGTCCTTGTTTTTTATATTGGCCCAAACAGTACAACAGTAGTTAAAATGAGGAAAAACAATTGTATTAAAAATTTTCAGTAATAATTCAGTTGACAAGAATGAACGTAATCTAGATAACACACCTATTTTGCTTGCAAGTTTTTGGTTAAAATTTCAACATGTTCAGACCACGTGAGACATCTGTCAATATAAACACCAAGTAGCTTTGCACATGATACATTTTCGATGGCGATATTGTCCACTTTTATCGAAAGTTTTCTACAATTTCTTAATCTTTTTTCTGTACCAATTATCATGCGCTGCGTTTTCTTGAGATTGATTGTAAGTTTGTTTTTATCCATCCATTCCAAAGTCTTCTTAAGATCCATATGTAATTTGTTTTCTATAACATCTATACTTTTATCCGAGACATCTTGGGTTGTACAGGGTCTAACTGCAATCTCTACCCAGAGTTATCATCCCTTGCTCTCACGTTAATGTGAGTGTAAGGAACTATAGCTCTGGGTAACTTGATTGGGTCTGTCTAACTGATGAAGTAATTTGCCCTTGAACAGAATATACCTGAAATTGATTTCATACCGCTAAGTTTGTTTTCAGTTAGATCTTAGGGACTTCACAGCCATAACTGAGCCTGAAATGATAAAAAATATTTTACAACTTGATACTTGATACAAACAATGGTGGATCCAGGGGGGGGGGGGGGGGGGGGGGGGGGGCTGGTCGGATCCCCCCTCCCCCTCTTTCGTATGAACATTTTGCTATAAAGTGTAAAAGTCACGCATTTTGAAGGTGGACCCCCCCCCTCTTTCAAAAGTTCATAGATCCGCCCCATACAAATATTTATCTATCCTCTGGTTCTTCTTAGACGTCAAATATTTCAGATTAAGATAAGTTATATATTCAACAATTTTAAGATTGAAACATCCATGTGAAAGAAATAAAATATGGCATTCCTTAGCTTAGTTTTTGTGACTGAATAATCATTGAAGTATCTAATGATATGACGAATCAGGTTTTAGAGGGGGGGGGGGGGGGTACAAGGTATAAGCTAAACTAGTAAACTATTCTGGGTGCCAAATCTGTTTTACATTAAATACTATCCCAAGTGCTTGATTATAGTCATTGACGTGTTTACATTAAATACTATCCCGAGTGCTTGATTATAGTCATTGAAGTGTTTACATTAAATACTATCCCGAGTGCTTGATTATAGTCATTGAAGTGTTTTACATTGAATACTATCCCGAGTGCTTGATTATAGTCATTGAAGTGTTTTACATTAAATAATATCCCGAGTGCTTGATTAGAGTATCCGTTTGACCGATAAGTGACCATACGTCGCGGTATAAATACAAGGGTTAGGGGTTAAGTGTGTTTTATCCTCCCGTACGATAAGTAATATATCACACTGACTCTGACCTATTTGGCCCAATATTGATTCAACATTGTGTGGTCGGCGAGAATTTACACTTTAATTACTAATTGATATATATTGTGATAATGCTATATCAAAATACAATAGCAATATCAATTGCCATCCATTCTGTCGGTAATGAAAGAGCAGAATAAAAGTGTACTTTCCGAACGCGTGCTTTTCAAAACAAGATACAACTTAAAATAATTTACAATACATTTTATATACATTTTTATCGGCCAATCAAATTAGATGGGAACTCGCAACAGCGCAGTCTCGTCCAACCCAAAACGGTCCAGTGCGATGAACCCAGAATTTCAATTCTCTCTCTATAATACAGTGGAAGACAGCGAAATCAATGGAAGGTGAATTAAAGCCAAAATGGTGATGTGTAAAGAGATGGTCAATGGAATGTAGTAAAAGTTTGATTACTACAGCTGAAATTATGCCACCCCATTTCAGACCTATCAAAAATATTTTTGAATTTGAAATAACGAATTTCAGAACTCGTTACAACCAATTTAGTATGCTATTTCGAACTTTTAAATTTGTTATAACGGATTAAGTTTGTTATAACGAACTCTTTTAATTTGATATCATAACAAATTAAAAAAAAATGTATTAACCAATCAAATTTGAAAACACAAATTTTAGGAATAGTTATATCAAATTGTCAAATTCGATATAGCATTTTATAAAATGGTTGATATCAAATTAGTATATAATTTTTTAATAAAGAAATGCAGAATTAGTAAGAATACATTGAATAGTTTTGAAATTGTAGATTTTGTTTTTAATTTAACAACTTGCATTTAATTTGCCAAAACGAATAAATACAATCCCTTAAAATGAGTAATTAATAGAAAAATCAATTTCAATTAACGAGGATGTCGCAAGATCAATAGAAATTAATAAAATTTGTTATAACGAATGAAGCAAGTTCATACTACATGTGGCATAACGGATTTCAGAATTCGTTATTTCAAACTTAATTCGATATTCAAATTATGAAATCCTTTATTACAAGGTTTACAAATTCGCGATAAGAATTTAATCCGTTGAAACCAATTCTAAAATTTGAAAGATCGAATTATATTCCAAATAACGAATTATGAAATTTGCTATTTCAAATTAAAAAATATATATATTTATATAGGTCCTAAATAAGCTTTTGTATGAAATAGCATTTGCAATATCATAAAGAAAATAGTTTTTACAATTGGGGAAATTTGACCCGAAACAGTAATAGACTTATATTATGAAGATTTTTCGTTTCAAGATTCATTACTAAAGCTCAAGTGATAGTATCTGAAATATATTTCGGAAAGAATTGAAAACATACGAAGCCCAGTGTTCTTCACCGTTGACATAAGAACGAAGTAAGGGGTCATCCTAACGGGGTACAGACTCTTATTGTAAAAATAAATCCTTTCTAAAGCTTAAATAGACACTACAGCTCATTGTCCACATTTTAATAAAGTGTTTGTTAAAACACGTATTGATAAAATTATAAAAATCATATCGATACTGACAATTTTGTACAATTGAGATGCATCAATTTACTCTCAACTGCACTTTGAAGATCGTTCGGAAAAAGGTTCCTTCATGCTGACTCGGACTTTTGAATGGTTATTTACATCACATGGTTTTGAATGACAGCAAGGGTGTTGTGTAGGATATTATTTAAATTCCCCTTTAAGGGGGGTCCACACTCACGTTTCAAGTATAAGATTATTCCCTGCTCCTTATGATAAGTAATTATATAAATCATTATTTGAACAGAAACCTTTCCATGTTCCTATTGACCGATTTTTTACAACTAACACGTGCCGCGTTCAGATAAAAATGACACTTACTTTTAAAACAGTCTTCGCGGCTAGTCCCAATGGTAGATTTCGGGGGAGGGGGGGGCAGGACCCCCTCCCTTTTTTCACCACAAATTGTGAGTGGAAATCCAAATCATGCACCCAGAATGGCCGATTACTTATGCTAATCTTTGACTTTCACACACCCCTTCGGAAATCCTAGATCCGCCACTGCGTTACATGCGTTCACCTACATGTAGCTCTTTGTTTTCTAACGGTCATATACTGATCCCAAAGTAAATTTTATTTCACGTACGAGTTTTATCGCATTTTGTTTTTACCTCTTTTCTCTCAGAATCTGTCAAAATTCTGGATCTATCCACTACACTGTCTCTCACTGGACGACACGCTGCACTGTTTACTGTCTACGCGCATGCGTCTGAAGACCGAAAGGAGGAGACTCAATAATGTTTTGTATAGGCCATCAAAAAGTATTAAATTTTACGTTAAAACGAGAATTTTAAACTTTAGATAAGTGTTATTTTCGCAGGTTCATACATTTAACAATGCAACACAAATTGAGAAAGCGCTGGGAAAATTGTCATTTCATGATTTTTGCGCAAAATGAGCTTTAGTGTCTCTTTAACAAGATCTGAAGATTACATCAGTACAAACAGACAGACTCGAATTAAGTTATCTCCGTCAATAAATCATATACATGTAGTTCATATTACATCATCGTTAAGTTTCAAAACTCATACAGTTCTGTGAATATTCAATATTTCCTAATGTTGGGGTCTGACGAAAGAAAATAGTTTTTGTCTTTGGTACGTTTACAGATTGAAATGAAAGCCATTTCCTCATGAGTGCACGGTAGGTGTGAACAATGCGCGTATGAATCGTTATAATATAGTACGACTATTTAACATTCATTTTTGAAAGCTTTTTGAAGCTAACGTGTTGATGTGAAGCTTCACAGTTCATAAAAAATTCTATGTTTTGATGTATTATAACCGAGACATGTGCTATGTGTGCGTGTGTGTATTTCATCATTATTATTATCTCAATACGCCCTGAAACTGATGTTTATTCTTATCTACATGTAATATATTTATGGTATCTTGTGTTTTCATGTTTTATGTGTACAATCAGGATAGGTACAGCTACGGACTGTTTACATGTGATAACGCCTTTTATAGCATTGCTTTTTAATGTTTTATTTATTTTCTATATATTATGTGTAGAATCATTCTGTAGAAAGGTATATATGCATTGTAAAGCACCTTAGAGCGTACATATATAGTGTATGAAAAGGGTGCTATATAAATATGGTATTATTATTTTATTATTATTACAATGTATACTGTCATGCATACGTTATGTAGTTCAAGAAATTAAATATAATTTTTAAATTATATCCACCCGTCTTTACAATATCTTATTGTGTATTGTATGAAACATATTTTCAATTAGATCTTCAACATCTGTATTCAGCGACCTCTGAGCTGTGCCACTGCCAACCCAGAATTAGGAGAGACACTGCTCGGGGTGTTCAAAACGAGGTTGTATTCTAGACTGTACTCACGTGTGAATTCGTCTTGTACATAGGACTCAATTCTCTTTCTTATTGCTGAACATCGTTTTCTCTCGCAGTTAAGGCTAAATCCACAGTCACACGTACAGCTGTGTGTATGCTCTTTATCATTGTTAGGGTATGATAAAAGTTAAATATGAAGGATTAAGATGTACAATCCTGTAAAGTAAACATGGCGATTACGAACAGCTCTGACACAAACTTGATTTGAAATTACCACTGATGATAAGATACAGCAAGGACATTGTTTTTCGCTGTTGTTGTAAGAACATAATAACGCCGGTGTATGAAGACAGTTTCTCGAAGAAATTAATTGTTGTTTAGTAAACAGTTTTTACGAGGTAACGTAGTCCGCCTCGTCTAGTTACATGTATCGTCCGTTTAAAATGACTGACCAGCCGATTTACTACGATTTTCATTTTACCAATTTTCTTTAATACCAGGGCTCTTGCAACTCATATCCCACTGGATATAATGATATACAACTTCATTATTCTGAGATCTGATTTAGGATTTGCCCCTGTTTATTTTCAAAATGAGAAAGAAAATTACCAATTTCTGATTTGTTTACTTTTATCCACGAGCTTTGAAAATAGAGTTGATGAGGAAATAAGATAATTTCTTTCGAAAATAGATGTTTTCTAACGAAGGGAAAATCCTCAACATTGTATTATGAGTCATTCTAAACAAAAAATGAAAATCGATTACATAATATATGCAATGTAAATATTCATCCGATAGCTAATACATGTAACTACACTTGTGTTCATCTATCTCGAGGAACATTTTAGGAAGAAACGCTGATCCCTCTCTAAGTAGCTGACAGTGACAGTTCAAGACAAATTTCGATAAAGTTATAATCATTTATCAAAATGTATTTAACTTTCCTACCGATTATTCAATCAGTAAAAAGTAAACAGAAATAGACATGCTATTATTATATTTTGGGGTCATTGATGTTGTATTGACCAATTTGAAGTAGGTCACGCCGTGTAATTTAAGTTGCATTATCTATTACGTAATGACATTGATTGATGTGCCGAGCTTGTTATTACGGAACACAGCTTTGAAAGAATAATAAAAGCACGTCACTTGGAAAAAAAATATTGGTTCTCTAAGATTTTTTTTTAAAAAGACATTATTAATTCATAATTTTTTGTTGTTTGACATTTGAACATTCATAGCTGTGTAATTAAAAAGAAAGAAGTCGTGGTAGTGTTCATGTATATGTTGTAGAGAAAAACAAATGGTTAGCTTGTGCACGTTGTATATACTTTCATCTTCTATAAAATTGCACAACGTTTCAATTTGACACAAAACGTAAAACGGAGAGAGCCTGAAAATTCAATATCCCATTTCTTATTAATAAATGAGAATTAAGAATGCCCAGGAAAATGTTTTACAAAAAATTATATTTGAGAGGTACACAAAGGTATTGATTATCAGTGGAAAAGTGGATTATAAAATATGACTGAATTCAAAATATGAAATGTCACATCATTTATAGGAAGTGAGAAATTCAAAAGATGAAACATCAATATGATTCGCAAGGGTTGAATAATACAAGGGATGACACATTAATCAAAATGATTTGCAAAATTAGATTAATTATGATAACAATAATAAAATATAGTTCTTTATATAAAACAAATTACTCTAAGGTGCTTTACAAGGGTAAGAAGAGGAATGCAACAATAAAACACAATTAAAAGAAATTTAATGACATTATGCCATAAGATCTCAAATCTGTATAATTTTCAAAATAAGATTCTATAATTAAAATAGATAACTTTTTGGGGTGTTTGATAACTAAAAGACTCACAGTTTAAACATGTCAGAATCTAAAAAGCTGATTTATAAAAATGAGTTTTAAGATTTTATTTTTTTTAAATTTTAAGAGATGTTGATTTCTTGATGTCATCTGGAAGGTCATGGAAGGTAATTCCAGAGATGTGATGCAGCCTAACTGTGTTGGTGTTGTCCGTGTTGATTTGGTTTGAGTTTTGGCACAGCAAGTCGTAACTTCTGTTCAGACTGTAATGGTTGGCTCTGCTTGTATTCATTTAAAAACTTGCGATGTATGACGGTGCAGATCCGCGGAAGAAATTAAATAATATGTGGGGAGCTATGGAGTCTTGCCAGAATTGGAAATATGTGTTCCAATGTCGGTGTCCCCATAACTAGACGAACAGCAGTACTCTGCACCGTTGCAGCCGGTCCAATGTTTTTACCAACTCCAAAATATAGACAATTAAATTCAGGAGTTGATATGCTTTTTGATTTGCAAGAGGTGAACAAATACATGACAATCTATGGTATGCAATCGATGATCAACGATTGAAGAGATGACATGTTTGCAAGTTGAAGAGTAATTGAAAACTTTGTGGAGATGATACATGTAATTCTTAAAACAATTTGACCTATTGCAACTGGTCAGTGTCGTCCGTCGTGCGTAACAATTGAAACTTTTTAACTTCTTAAATGTTTGATAACTGTCCTTCCAATTCTTTTGAAATTTAGTATGAAGCATCTTAGGGACAAGTGTGGCATAGATAATACATTTCGGGTGTTTTCCTCCCGTGGGCTTAGGGTGGGCAAATATTGAACATTAAAAACAATCTTCTCTACAACTCAACATCTTCAGGGAAAACTAAATGCATGGTGATATTAAGCTGGTAAGCCTCTACAAAATTAGTAAATTGCACGATCTCCGGGGTAGCTGTTTTCTAACTACGTGGTGAGGCCAAACATGGTACAGTGTATACAGATAGTGTTTATGTGTAAACATTTGAATGGTATCTTCTTTAACATTATTGTTGCTAAATTAAAACTAAATGAATATTTTGAATGACGGGTAGCCATTTATCAAAATTATAAATTTCATTATCCCAAGGTTTGATACACTGTACCAGGGTGGGACCAGAATGCTCATAGTGATTACATGTCTTTAGCATTTGAAAAATTACAAAAATTGAGAATTTTGCAACCCAAGGGTGAATCCAAAATAGTCATAATGTTAATGTAAGATATAGCATATTGTGGGGAGTCTTTCATCACTAGGACACGTTTGGGTGCATTTGTGTTTTTTTTAAAACAAGAACGCATCTTGTATAATACTACTGCTACGTGTAAATATAAATAAATGCCTATATACCAGTATACAGAACAAGAACATTGTTATAGATTTCGTAGCTCTTGAGGGTTAGTCATCTACATTTTTAAATAATGCTTAGCTGACCGATAAGGTGTGTGGGCCTTCTGTTTAATATAAAATCCTACCAATGTGCCCGATGAGTACAGTGAATTTCAACCTGGTTTCAGAAGCTTTATTTGATAATTTATTCCCGTATGGTAATGACTCGATCCCTAGTTTTATTTTTGCTATGACAGTTCAGGTGTTAAAATGTTTTGAATTAATGTCCTTCAAACGAAGGGTGAATGATGTGAAAAGAAATATTGATTGCACTGAAAATAATGAGACGAAAGGGCGACAAAAATCTAAGAGAATTAGAAAAATTGATTGCACTGAAAATAATGAGACGAAAGGGCGACAAAAATCTAAGAGAATTAGAAAAAGAGGCTTCTGTAAAGAATGTATAACTGCTAGCATTCAGCAGGGATTTAATATTTTTTTCTGAAGGATGCACTTGTCTGTATTGCTCATAAAGCGGTTAGTGAGAAATCGCTAGCAGAGTGGATTGCTCCAAGAAGGTGATTTGATGTACAGACTGGTCATAGTTTCATGTAATCATTCGTATCTTCATCTACATGATTTGCCTTTATCATTTCTACCTTCGATCAAGATCAATTAACACAAGCATCACTATCAAATATTTACACGGGTGATATGAGAGATGGTTTTGAAGACACTGGCTCTTTCCTAGACTTGCTCAAGTCTCTATGTTGTTTTTATTACTTTATCATTTTGTTCAAATTTTTCTGTGTTTCAGAAGTCTAAATATTTGCTCTCTACCATACTTAATGTCACCAAACATAGATGTTTGGCATTATTAAAAAGTATTAAAGAGAGCAATGATTATTAAACATAGAGACTTGAGCAAGTCTAGCTCTTTCCTTTCTCTTGCTTCTACCTCAAATATCTCCTTCTCCTTTGTAATCATTCAATAGAATCGGTTCAGCTTTACCGTTGATTTGAGTTTCTAGGATTTTTCAAATTCCTCAGTCCTTTGGCATGCTAGCCTAAACAATATAATTATACGCGCTGGGCTTTGTGATACACATTTTAACTTGGTGTGGTCTATTATCATACGAGCTGGGCTTTGTGATACACATTTTAACTTGGTGTGGTCTATTATTATACGAGCTGGGCTTTGTGATACACATTTTAACTTGGTGAGGTCTATTATTATACGCGTTGGGCTTTGTGATACACATTTTAACTTGGTGAGGTCTATTATTATACGAGCTGGGCTTTGTGATACACATTTTAACTTGGTGAGGTCTATTATTATACGCGTTGGGCTTTGTGATACACATTTTAACTTGGTGAGGTCTATTATTATACGAGCTGGGTTTTGTGATACACATTTTAACTTGGTGAGGTCTATTATTATACGCGTTGGGCTTTGTGATACACATTTTAACTTGGTGAGGTCTATTATTATACGAGCTGGGCTTTGTGATACACATTTTAACTTGGTGAGGTCTATTATTATACGAGCTGGGTTTTGTGATACACATTTTAACTTGGTGAGGTCTATTATTATACGAGCTGAGCTTTGTGATACACATTTTAACTTGGTGTGGTCTATTATTATACGCGCTGGGCTTTGTGATACAGATTTTAACTTGGTGTGGTCTATTATTATACGCGCTGGGCTTTGTGATACACATTTTAACTTGGTGCGGTCTATTATTATACGCGCTGGCCTTTGTGATACACATTTTAACTTGGTGTGGTCTATTATTATACGCGCTGGGCTTTGTGATAAACATTTTAACTTGGTGTGGTCTATTATTATACGCGCTGGCCTTTGTGATACACATTTTAACTTGGTGTGGTCTTGAATAAGTATGTATCAGGGCATGCTGTTTATATTATCCATAAAGAGTACACCTACATTGCATACAGTGATACAGGGTTATCGAAGTTATATCGTGTGCCAACATTCACCAATATAAGTTCAATAACTCGTGTCATTTTTTGGTATAACTAATCAAAACTACATGACTTTGTATATTTTCGTTGTTTTACCATATTTATTACTAAAAACCATTAGTTATATAGTAAAACAAAATGGTTATCATATGCATTAAAAGTCATCTGCTCTTCTATTGGTCGTCACTATGGTGATTTGTCGTGATAATCGGAATATGCAGTGAAAGGGCGTCGCCCTCACGCGCTTCTCTAATTTTCTATTCTATCTACGGGAATTAAATTTGCACCAAGAGAATTATTATTCCTGATTTTGAATTCTACATGAATGTAACTTTTTACAACGTGACATTCTTAATTTTATTGAAATTCAACCTATTGTTCCGATTTC